>NC_058414.1:76495712-76587751 GCF_002201575.2 Neomonachus schauinslandi | reverse complement strand
CTGTCCTCTGAACAATTATTTCTCTAAAATTGGAAACTTCTTGGGGTGCCTGGGTGGTCCAGTCATTTAAGCATCTGTCTTCAGCTCAGGTCATTATCTCAGGGTCCTGGGATCGAGCCCATGTCAGGCTCCCTGTTCTTCCTCTCCCTCTTCCCCCACTTGTGCTCTTTCTCTCTCGCTCGCTCTCTCAAATAAATAAATAAAATCTTTTAAAAAAATAAAATAGAATTGGAAACTTCTTAAAATTTACCCATTGTGTTGTTACTAGACCTTACTTTCAACTGAGGTGACCTGAGTTACCTTTTATAACTAAATTTTTTGCGCTTGTTACTAAGTTTTTCCAGAAAACTTTCTCATCATGCTTCATGTCAGGGCTTTCTAGCTTAGGCACACTTGAGAGCTTTGTTTTTCACTCAGTAAATATTCCATATTGATTACTGTAATAAAATAGTCATTTTGCTTCCTAAGAATGAAGAAAAAACATAAGGGAAAAATTTTATTTTCATTTGTTGCAATGATTATATTTTTCTTGAATAAGTGGAAAGTCAAGAAAACAGAACACATCTGAGGATTAGCTTTATAATGGGTCAAAGAATTGAACTAAAATGATGAATTGAGAAAACAAGATGCAGCTTTTGTGATCCCTAGTGAATTAAGCTGTTTCCAGTTCCTTTTTGAACCTACACCTATTAAATGAAAATCTCTACTTGCAGCAATAAAATGAGGCAATCTTTGTTCAATGGGATTTGATAATCATAAAGGTCAGAGAAAGGCAGCTCAACTCACTTTACCTATCTTTAACATACTTTGAGGGAAACAACAGCTTCGGTGGAAATTTTACCTTGACAGTGAAGCGTTTTTTCTTTGGTGGATTCCAAACTGTGCCATTTGAATGAATGAATGCACGCAAAGGTCTTAAGGATGTCACCAACACATATGCTTTAAGAATCACAGATAGTTCTTCAGCTCTGAAGATTGTTTCATGTCGAGCAAGGACTGTTGTTTGATTCCTAAAAAAATAAGCCAGCATAGTTAATGCTCCATAACTTAGGGTACGTCATTTGTACATTACGTTGAAGCTTTGTGCACTCATTCTTCCTTTGTTGGACCCCAGCTTTCAATGTGTGGGTTTCCTTAAACAATTTCACTGCTTGTCAGCATCGCTGCCAAGGGATATGCAGGTACAGAGAGAGGGGATCAAATTGACAAGAGTTCTCCACTCCGGTAGACTTAATTAAAAAATTTTTAAGAGAAAAAAAGATAGGGAAATAGTGCCTAAAATAAGGTTTAAAGGTTTAAAAAGTGTAAATTAGTCATGTCTGTACCATTACAACAAAAGTGATTCAAATTACAGTTTAGGGAATAGTGAAGACATTTTCCCCATCCTGCTCTGGCCTGCCTTTGCTTTATCTTCTCCTTGACAAGAAAAGATATTCTACTTTTCAATAGTGGACAGGTCACCAAAAATATGCCAAAATATGTTCCCAATCTACTAGTCTGATTCTACCCAATAACTGTCATCACAGATAATTATGGGTTAATTTAAGGGCTAAATTATGAAGATAACACTTCAGTTTACAAGGGAAAATTAACATTAATATTTTGTGGTGAAACAAGTATACTTTAATCATAAAAGATCCCAAAATGTTTAATTATTTGCTTTCTGCACGACATTTCTGTTTCAAATATCTAAGTCTGATCAATGAAAAGATTGTGCTATTTCAACTTTTGAAGTCTAGGTAAGCAGGAGATGCATATGATTCTTCAATAAATACTATTAACTGTAGAAATCTACTGAATAATTATAAAATTAGATGAAGTAAACTATTTTGTCTCTTGGATAAGATAATGAAAATCTTTTAATTTTTCACTATAATTTATCTACGTTACAAAATCATTTCCCTGGAGGTAACTTAAATAATTTGGTACCCTGCAGTTGCTTTCTTAGATCCTAGGAGCCATAAAAAAAATATTAACCAGAAAAAGAATTCATTCAGCCATACTCATAGACTAGGGCAATGTCATTTGAGTATAAAATGGAAGTTAAAATTTTATAGTTTCACGCTGTCAAGGTTTCAAATTCTATTTCCGTTAATGTAACTTCCTAGATAAGAGTCCTATTTACCCAAATGTTTATTCTCTGGCAAGAGAGGTTTGAATTAGTCTAGAAAAAAAATCAATGATGGCATTCTTTATTAAGAAGAGATAGCTGAAATTTTATGTAACAGAACCTAGTAATTCAAACATGTAATACCCCCTGGATATCTTCAGGGGTTTTCTCTTGTTAGCTGTTTCCAAGAATGCATGCTGGATATAACAATTCAAAATGATTAGCTTACAGCTGTTCACGTCGCCAGTCCCATGGTTTCCACATATGTGGCTTCACTGTTTTTAAAAGGTGACTCGAAGTGCTCAGCTTTAACTGTACGCTCTGATCCAGACACACAGAGGGGCTCACCAGAAGTCGCAATTCTGAAAAAATTCAGAAGAGCAAAAACCAGTCATTCTATTGTTTCTTTTTGAAATTGCTCCAAAGTAGTGTTTGCTGTGTTCAACTACATGATGTATGGGAAATAGGCAACCCATTTTTTCTCCATTCTGAATCAAAGTTAGATCCATTCAACAACGCATGTTTATAAAGGCCTTTGTTTTGCAGTTTATTCTCACAATAGACTAGGAAAACAATTATAGTAACTGATTTCAACTCTTCTTGCTCAGAAAGAGAGCTAGAAATGATGTCTCCAACTGTCCTGCACCAGGCAGATCTACCCTCCACACACATAAGAGATGCACTCCTAATATGGGGAAGATGGCTGCAGGAGCTGACTTTTGCTTGTGATGAGAATATTACATGGACAACTTGAATTGATTTCCTGACAATAGCGCAGTCCTTCATGGGCTAGAGCCTCTCTCATGCTTCATGATCTTGGTAAACTCGACCACAATGCTTTATTATTTTGTAAAATAGTATTTAATAGTTTTTAAAGTATATAAAAGTGAAGACCAACAGTAATGATTTACTCAGAATGCTCACTGATATTTTTTTAAAAAATAAATGTATTGAAGGTACATGGTTAAAAAAATTCAAATTGTATGGAACGTTATCAAATTGGAAAAAAAAAAAAAGAAGCATCCAGCAATCTGGGACCTCTCTCTGCCAAAGCCAATGCCTACATATTCGCTTTTGAAGTCTAAATCAGTGCACAATGGGTAAGATGCATATGGTTCTTCAATATGTAAATTGATATAAATATCAACATATCCATATAACTTACATATGCAGACACTTCTGCTTTTTAAACTATCCAAAAGAGACATTACAGTAGTCCCCTTTATCTATAGTGTTGCTTTCCTCAGTTTCAGTTACCTGTGGTTAACCCCCAGTCAAGAAGCAAATGATCCTCCTGACGTACCATCAGGTCAGCAGTAGCTTAATGCTACGTCACAGTGCCTGTGTCCTTCACCTTTCTCTCATCATCTAGGCATGTTATCATCTCAGTCATCACAAGAAGGATGAGTGCAGCACACTAACATATTTCCAGAGAGTGAGACCACATTCATATAACCCTTATTACAGTCCAGTTATAATTGTTCTATTTTATTATTAGTTATTGTTGTTAATCTGTTACTGTGCCTAATTTATAAAATAAACTTTATCTTAGGTGTGCATGTATAAGAAAAAACAGTACATTTGGGTTCGGTACTATCTGAGGTTTCAGGCAAGCACTGGGGGTCCTGGAACGCATCCCCTGCAGATAAGGGGGGATTGCTGTATAATGGTCTATGTCTGGCATGTTTACCTACCAATCCATCCTGGAATCCTTTCCATTTGAGCATACACAGAATTACATTATACTTCTTGGGGCGCCTGGGTGGCTCAGTTGTTAAGCGTATGCCTTTGGCTCAGGTCATGATCCCAGGGTCCTGGGATCCAGAGGACATCAGGCTCCTTCCTCAGCAGGGAGCCTGCTTCTCCCTCTGCCACTCCCCCTGCTTGTGTTCCCTCTCTTGCTATCTCTCTGTCAAATAAATAAAAAATCTTTGAAAAAAAAAAGAATTACATTATACTTCTTAATGGCTTAGGGTGTGCCATTAAATGGATATACCTTTGATTTAATCATTCTCTTATTGTTGTGTATTCAGATTACATTTGTAATTTTTCCTTTTTTTATTTCAAAAATACTGCACAATGAATGCTCTTCTAAATCTATTTGGGTGTATTTTTACAAGTTTATTTAGGGTCAAAGTCTAGTCTGTATGTGTAATTACCAGATCAACGAATAAATGCAATGTAAAAATGATAGGTATTACTGAATTGGCTTCCAAAAGGTTGCCCCAATTTCCACTCCCTCTGACAGCACACGAGAGTTGTTTTTCCTTGCCGTCAGGTCACAGTGATTTATTTTTAAATTATACAATTTATCTAGCTCTCAAGATGGAACAAAGCCTTTAAATTATTTTTCCCCCTTGTGCACGTTTCATCAATACTAACATAGTCTAATTTAAAACACTTCACACTCTTAAGTAAAAGTCAGCAGAAGTCAAGCTGTTCAATGTATTCCCATATCTCATTATTTAGCACAGTGTGATCTTTCTCAAAAAATGATAGCCTACTTGTAAGGCTTCCTTATTAATGAAGTTCTAATACATCATAATAAAAGAAATACTCAAATTGCTTGTTTCTGGAGGTGACAAATGAAGAGTCATTAAGGTAATTTCTTTTCTTGGGAATGACAACTTAAGAAGAGTTGAAATGTTTATATAATCCTTTAAATTTACAGTCAGAAAATACGTTCTCTTTTTTTCACTAAGTAGACATTTTTTAGGATTTATTACTAGGAAAGATTTTGTCTCTCTGGAAGAGCTAATTTGTGGCCTTCTTTTGTATAATACGAGAACAGTGTAATTTACTCTGATTTCCTTTTTATCCTTACTGCCAGGAAGCACAGCATTGATCTGAAGCCCAAGCAGAGCTGACTTTGAAGAAGCTACCCCTATTAAGTGTTTCACCAAGGTAGTAGCTCAATGATTTTCAGGAAGTAGTAGTCAGCAAATATGTCAAAGAATAAACAATTTTATGTCACCTTTTTTTTGGCCTTAGTTCAAGTGGAAGAGCCTATAACACAGAGCACAAGGAATCCAATATAAGAATTGTCAAGAATATGTCAGCATTCCACATCAGCCCTTCAAACTGTGGTTGAACAATGGAATGTAATATTGATTAAAGTAATTTTTACCCTTTGTGATATATATATACACACACATATATATATAGATATAGGATCTATATATATATATATATATATATATATGGCTTTCCATTATCTTATTCCAGGTTTGAGGTTACTCTTAATGATTCTAACCCTCCAAAAACCAACAAAAAGGCCCTCTAATTAGATGTTCCCTAACATCTAAAATCATTCCCATTTCCCTTGATTACAGCCAAAAATTAAAAATGAGCTAGCTCCATTAAGGGACACCTGCGTGGCTCAGATGGTTAATCATCTGCCTTTGGCTCAGGTCTTGATCTCCGGGTCCTGGGATCGAGTCCCACATCGGGCTCCTGGCTCAGGGGGATTTTGCTTCTCCCTCTGCCTCTCCCCTCTGCTAGTGCTCTCTCCCTTTCTCTCTCTCTCTCTCAAATGAATAAATTTTTAAAAATCATTAAAGAAATAAGCTCCATTAATCCTTGTAAAAGCTGCAACTACATTTTATGGAACTATGATAAATAATTGTGGAAATCTTAAATACCCTATGTTCTCACTTAACAGAGTCAAAGAATTGTCAGTAGTCACTATTCCTTTCATCTTTCATTTGGCTTTTCTATCAAAGGCTCTCTCAACAAACCAGTCCAATTCACTTGTTTTAATATTCCATTCCCCTCTTCTCCCTAGACCACCCAACATACACATGAACCTAGAGATCTTCTATAAGCAATGCCAAAACAAGCTTCTGTTTTTTGGGGAAATTTGGGAGATGAGTGCCTATGATACAGTCTTTTAAATGACCTTGTAATTCATTAAGATGTATTTGTTAAATATTTTCAGAAAGCAATTAAATATGGAGGGCCTAGCATGTGTATTTAGGGTTTTTCTACCCCACAGTATGAGGACTGAATGAATAGGCAGCTACAGATGTGAAATATCTATGTGTTTTTATTTATCAACTACCCTTAGCTTATTTTAAAGAGCTATGAAGCCTGTAACTTTACCACTTACCCAGAGAAAAAATGAACAATTTTTAAAGGATGCATGAAGACTGCTTTTCTCCTGCCTTCTAACATTTGGTTGGCCAGGGACCCAGTACCCACTGAATATCGTGCAGTTTTAAGAAAAGAAAGATTAAACCAGAACCACAAGACCTGGGTTTTCATTTTGATTCTTACTAACCAATGCTTAGTGGATGTGTGACAATGTCAAGGAGTCTTCTAGAATCCAGAATATGATTTCCCATGAATTTCCTGATTGTCCCACATCACTGAACACAATGCTGATGCATAAAAAGTGTTCAGTAAGTGTTTGTTCTAGCAATGAGCTAGTTTGGAGGGTTGGGGGGGGGCGGGTAGGGATTAAGTCAATGTGTACTTGGAAAACAAAATGGTATCCCAATGTATTCAAAATATTTTATTTTTTTCCCTTTTATATGGCATGTAATTATATACATTATAGGCAAAGACTATACACTGGAAAACAAGCAATGATTAGCAGGCAAATTTATACTATATTTGATTTAATGTTTTGCCCAGAGCTAATAATTAATAGGAAAGTAAAAGTGGAAAATGTAATTATATTTCATAAATGTTTGAATATTGTCTTGCATTTCATATTAGGAAACTACACTTAGCCACTATTTTCTCATTTTAAAACTTCCAGTGAAGATAAAAGGTCTTAATTAATAATTAACAGTTAGTTTTGAGATTAGAAATATAAATAAGTACCATTTGTGGGTATATTAATTGTTCTTTTTACCCAAAGACATTTACAAGTCTTAGTCCTTAGCCCACAGGTATAGCTATGCAAACATACCCACAGAACTTACATACATAACAAATATAAATTAATATATGCACAAACTAAAGTCATAGCCAGGAAAAAAACTGAGTCAGGGCCCTGGGAGAAAATGAATGGATGGCAAGTCAAAATCATAGGTGAAGAGACTATTAACCAAGAAACTATTACAGAAGGGGACTGTTAAAGAGGGTAGCATTAAGGGAAAACAATAGGTAGTGAAGCTCCCAGGGTTGACAAAATGGACGCTCTTGCCACCCCTAGCCCAGGAGGGCGGGGATTATAGAACCAAGAAAAGGGCATAGCTGTGGGAGAGGACGCTGAGCATGAGCTATGGTCACAATAGCTGTGGGAGAGGACGCTGAGCATGAGCTATGGCCACAGATAGAAGAACACTGGCACTACTAAGCCAGGTCTGGCCGGGAAGCAGGTAGGGAATAAATATCCCAAAGTTCCCTCCTCCTGAACTCTGATCTCCTGCTGGAAGTCAGAGGACAAGGGAGCCCCATTGATGCAGTGTGCGGTGGACAGCTTCCTGGGGAAGGGTCAGTCTAGAGTGAAGGAGCAAATGAAGAATATCCAGAGCAAACCCTGTATTTGGTGAATAGAAATTTTTGCCCTAGTTTTCTTCTTACTAGCCACATGTCCTGGAGAAACAATCATATGTGTGTATGAGAATGTGTGCAGGCGCATGCACATAGGGGAAGAGTTAGTAAGAAAGAAATATTAGCTTTGATCTCTAATAAGAGCATTTGTATATGGCAGTAGGCCATGGCTTAAGATGAATCATATGAAATTGCCTTTTGTTAGGTAAAAAATGGCTGAATATTGATCAAATATCAGCAATTCATAATGTTTCTCTTTCTAAACTGTGATGCAAAAGAGTCCATAAACATACCACCTATGAAAGAAGGTTCCAGTGGCTAGAATGTCTGTGGATAGGAATGACGAAAGGGTGAATTGGTTAAATTTATGTGTCAACTTGACTGGGCCAAGGGATACCCAGATAACTGCTTAAACATTATGGGTGTGTTTATGAGGGTATGTTTGGAGGAGATCAGCATTTGAACTGGTGGAATGAGTAAAGCAGAGAACTCTCCCAGATGTGGTTCGGCATCAACCAATCTGTTGAGCCCCTGAACAGAACAAAAGGGCAGAGGAAGGGTGAATTTGCTCTCTGGCTGATTAATTGGCTGTGACATCAATCTTCTCCTACCCTTAGTACACTTGGTTCTCAGGCCTTCAGATTTGGGCTGGAATCTAATGAATGGCTCTCTACATCACCAGCTTTCCTTAGTCTCCAGGTTGCAGAATGGCAGATAATGGGACTTCTCAACTTCCAGAATCACATGAGCCAATACATTACAATGAGTCTCTTTCTCTCCTTCTCTCTCAATGAAGATATAATAATAGAAAGATAGATAGATCTTATTTTCTGTTTCCATGGAAAACCCTAATATGAGGGACAAACTTGAAACCATTCAATAAGTATTTAGTATATGCTTTGAAAACAATAGAAGCATAGCCCAGGTTCTGCCAATTCCTAAAAAAGAACAAATATCCTCACCTCTGAATCTGTTTCCTTCTTTGCTTGATGATGAAAAAGACAGCAGCAAGCACAGTGGGTACTAAACAAATATTTACTAAACGAACAACTAGATGATTTCTGAGGTCATTTATAATTCTGAATTCCTGTGATCCCAGGTGAAAAGTTGTAATTTTTAATATATGCTGTATATGACCTAATGGAATAGATAAGTTGCAAGAGTCCAAGGGCCAGCCCTGGAATATGGTCCCTCTGTGAATTCAGGTATATTTCAGCAATTCCGAGTGCTCCACAAGGTCAACCAGTTGCCATTTTCTTTGTGTGAGGCCCAATAAACCACATAGGAGACACTGTATCTGGATCCCCTTTGAGCTCCCACCCGGTGAGAAAGTATTTGGGGAATATCAATGACCCTTTCACTTCTTGAACCCTGTGCAAAATGGGGAGGAAACACACCACCAGGTACATTCAGGTTCACCAACTTGATCACTCATTTGCAGTTAGAGAGGAGGGATTGTTGTAAGTATTAAGTACTTCAAAGGGAATTAGTTGGGCGCTTGGGTGGCTCAGTTGGTTAAGCGACTGCCTTCGGCTCAGGTCATGATCCTGGAGTCCCGGGATCGAGTCCCGCATAGGTCTCCCTGCTCGGCAGGGAGTCTGCTTCTCCCTCTGACCCTCCTCCCTCTCATGCTCTCTGTCTCTCATTCTCTCTGTCTCAAATAAATAAATAAAATCTTTAAAAAAAAAAAAAGGGAATTAGTTTACTGGACCAGGAGCTCTATGAAGTCAGGAATTCTGGGTTTTTCTTTCCATTGTGTATGAAGTGCCAAACACACTTAGGCCAGCACTTAACATAGGAGGTCAATCTCTGTTTAATAAGTGAATGCTAATGTCTTCTTAACCAAATAACTAGAGATAAGTGCACTGGCCATAGAAAAAGGGGCTGAAATGAAAAGAATGAGCAAGCCAATTGCTGAGCAGTTTTACTAGAGTTGTATAGCATAACCTTTTGTTCTTGACCTAGGCAATTAGCATAACATGGACAGGAATTGGTTTTTCTCTGTCCACTTCAATGAGGTATTTGTTAGAGTAGCATGATGTGTTTTGACCCCATCGGGACCCTGCAACAACACAGGGAAGGCTCCAGGGAGGAAGCAATGATAGATACCCCGAGAGGAACTATCAAAGGCCAAGAGGTCTAATATCAGCAGAGCCCCCTGGAACCCACAGCAAGCATAGAAAACCATGGAAGAGAAGGTCACCAGTAGACAGCCAAGAGGAAGGCTGCCCTTACAGGGACATCATATAAGAGATGGATTTGGGGACCAAGGCTGCATTTGTTTCTGCAGGCAAACTGAACCTGTGCCTTGGGAAGACATGGATGAACCCAATAAAGATGCATGTTCTGATTTCTCCAGGATGTTACAATATAGTTGCTATCCAATACCTTTTTTTTTTCCAACAATATTTTACAAATATTATTCCAAAAAACATTTATTTAAAAAATCCTAATTCTTGCCTATTAATGGATTCCTATTCATAAGTATGACCATGAACAAATTCCTTAACTTTTCTAAGCTCAGTGTCTTTATCTAGAAAATGAGAATTATAACAGTAGTAATAATAAGAACATACCTCATATGTATGCTGACAGAATTAAATATAAAATTTTCTTTAAAGGACTTTGCATGGCCCTCGGCATATATCAAATGCTCAAAAAATGTTAAATAGCTACCACCGTAGTAGTAGTTTACTATAATACTTTTCTATAATCTAGGAAATCTGTTTATAACTAGAAACTTCACAAAGTGTAACTTAAATGTTATTCCTTTTGAATTTATTCAACACTAAGGGTTTCTCATCACTGCTATCAGAGAAAGGCTAATCTATTAAATCCTCTTTTATGTGATTCTTAAACATGTGACATTTGCCATTAGTCACTTAAGAACAAAGCAGGAAATATGTGATAAGCACAGATGTGTATACCAAAATAAAACACAGCAATATTATTTGAAGTAGCTTGTAAAAACACACTGGTTTTAGTGACTTTCCTCAAATTTAGCATTGCGATCTCCCAGCAAAGTAGTTCATTTCCTGTTGTTTCACGTATTTAAAGGAGTTCTGTGTTAAGGCTAGGTTTCTGTGGATGGGGTAAGCCTAGGACTGACCCAGTTTTACAGTATTTAAATCTATTCCTCTCTGTTTTGTTCAGGAAGAGACTTTTTCACAAACAACCAACACAACCAACTCTTAGTCAACAGAACTAGCTGTTTATTTATGACCATAGACAAAATTTTCACACCTATACTTGAATTTAAATGGTATAATATGAGGATATATGTGCTCCAAACACATCAATTCCTTAATACATTTTTATTTTCATTTTATGCAAGTGGTATTATTAATACATAATTCTAACCTTAAGCCAAACCACTCAAAATTCCACATTATTGTGTTACTACCTAGGTGGATTTGACACCAATAGTCTATTCTCTATAGTTTCAGAATATCTTTCTTATGTTACCATATAAGGGTGCATCGAACCACAAATACAAATATCATAGTATTTCAGTATAGTAATTTTGGGGGGGGAAAAGAATAACTTCCATTTTGTGTTGTAAGAAATAAGTTGCAGTCCATGTCCTGATGTAAATGGAGATAAAATCTGACCCATAAAAATTACCAGATCAATGACACACCAATGTGCTTGAAAGAAGTAGTCATTGTATAAAGTTTCCACAGCTAACCAATCAATCAATCAATCAAATGCTTGTTGAGCACTCAGTAAATGCAAGCCATAAATGTTCTCCTTTCTGTTCTTTTTTCAGTGGAAGTGTCAAAGTCATGCAATTGTACAAAAACAATTTTCCCCATGGACTGCTCTATGTTTTGACCATGACAACATAAGAACCTTGAATTCTGTTCATTTTCCTTGGTAATCAAAGCTATGTCTAGGCTACTACTTCAATTTTCTTGCCCCTATGATTTCACTGCAATGATCAAACAGCATGAAAGATTGTTTTATTACTTTATGGCAGCTTAATTTTGCCTTGATATTTTTCTGCATGAATTTTCCAAGGAAAAAGAAAGGGGAAAAAATGCTTGACTAGTTCAGCAAGACCAAAGATGAATAATTCAGTATAAATTAATGAGCATCATTAATAACAATTTGAAACACAACCTCCAACAAATATTAATAAATAGAGTGCAACAAATATGATAATAGAATAGCTGTCTAAACCCACCCATTGTGAAAAGAAGTTAATCACTTTATTAATATTAAACTTTTTTTCTCAGGAACATTTTCTGGAGTAAACCATGAAATATTATTGATATAATTTACATCAGAATAATTAATGACTTACTAAAAATTTGTGATTCCAAATTCTTTTTAAGTATATTGAAGTCAATCCTAATTTAAATGTAAGACACAAACACTGGGGGTCATTGCCCCTATTTTAAATGAAACCAAGCATTAACCTATTTCTCCTTCAATGGCAACTTCACAGACCAACTCAATCTTCCATTTTTACTCTATGTTTTTGGTATAATAAAATGTGCATGACATTATTGTCAATCTGCTTTTCCACTTCTATACTATTTATAAGTAAATGTATTAAATGTGAACCAAGTACATATTTAGAATATCAATATTTTCATAATATCTGTCTCCATGATTGAGATAAGAATATAGAATACACAGAGACTACAGCCAGTTGCTGAAGTGAAATTTAATGAGAGCCAGAGATCCAAATGCCAGAAATAGGTCAGTAACATGGAAATATGTCAGAGAAGATTTTTGGTTAGGACACTGAGCAAACATATTTTTATGGAACCATTTTATCCTCAAGTTCTTTCCCCTCTCCAACTGACCGGTGATATAATTGGAGTCTGTGGAGGTCAGGCTTGGCTGAGCGGCATCATAATACAAGAGTCCACTCCTAATATAGACGAGGACACAAAGGGCAAGTGTCAGAAGCCAGGCAGAACCTGATAAGAATTTCTGAAATGGTGTCTCAGTTTTCAACCTTAGCTAGGTAAGACGATCATTAGCCAGGTACCTTTGACCTATTTTATATCTTGTAAATGACTAAAGAATTAACCAATTAATTGAGCCAAAAGGGGAGGAGCTTTCACATCCGAAGTGTTGAATAATTTTTGGTCTTTAAAAATGTTAATTAAGTGATTCAAATTTTGAGTTTTTCTTTTCCTATTCTTGTCTAGATTTTAAACTCTGAAGTTAAGCTGTCTTTTCTCCCTGTAGAACTTAGGTCAGGACATTAAATTCAAATGACTATTTTCTGTAAGGATATTCTGCTTCCCCCCCCTTTTTTTTTAAGTAGGCTCCACGCCCAGCATGGATCCCAGTGCGGCGCTTGAACTCACAACTCCGAGATTGAGACCTGAGCAGAGATCAAGAGTTGGATGCTTAACTAACATAGCCATTCAGGTGCCCCAAAGGTATTCTTCATATTTTCTTTAAACATCTCTTATTTTTTGTATTGCCAAGTTGCTTTCAGTATATATGTGCATGTGGGTATATATATGCATGTATATCTATATAAATTATATAACTTATATATATTTAATTTATATATATAACTACATATATGAATTATTTTTCAGAGATTTAATACAATCTAACTCAGCTTTAGTTCTGACATCAGCATTTTATCTCAATTAACCTCACTTGTCTGCATTCCCTGAATAGCAATCCCAGACTGAACATCCAGTTCTAAACTGCCACTTAGATGCCTTAAAATAGGTGGATGGTGGATAACAAGTCATTTATATCTTGTTTTTTTCTTACCAAACACATTGAACGCCTTAGGGAAAATGACTGTGTGGCACCCAATAACGTCCAGTCATTTTCAATAAATTAAAAATGTGTAGTTGTTGCTTTAAAAAATCCTGTGAGCTCTGGCATCAGTCAAGGGTTCAAAGTCATGAGTTAACAAATCCAACTCTCAGCTATAGTTTGACTCAATGGAAGCTGAATTTAAAAACCTGGGTTGTTGGGGTGCCTGGCTAGTTCAGTTAGTGGAGCATGCGACTCTTGATCTCAGGGTTGTGGGTTCGAGGTGTAAAGATTACTTAAAAGCAAAATCTTTCAATAAAACAAAAAAAAACTTGGATGGTTAAGTAGTGGAAAAAATTCAAGCTAGCTTTAAGTCAAACAGGGAAAACATTGGCTAACTGAAAAAATTATCAGAGCACAGGTATTCCCCTCTTCCTTTCCGATCTATGAAAGAATGATACATACTTATGTGGGAACCATGTCTTTGTTATGTTGTTTGGAGTAATGGAAAGAAAGAAATTTATTTTTTAAATTTATATAAATGAGTTAGAGAGAGGAGAGTGGACATAGAAACCAATTAGGAGAGAGGTTGTACAGGTGGTGTTTTAGTGAGCTAGAGGGGGTTGCCCAGTGAGAAATGAGAGTTATAAAAGTAGAATTTGGCAGAAATTTCATTGTGTGTTGAATAAGGCTAATTTCCCCCCCTTACTGTCATTTTGTACCCACCTCTCCTTTCCTCAAAACAAAAAGAGAAAACTTAAAAAACCTAAACTACTCCACAAGGCTTTTGGAGTCAGCCCTAAAACATTCAGAGGGAATGTTTTTTTTTTGTTTTTGCTTAACTCAACTTAATGCTCAACATTCTATCAAAAGGGCCATTTTTACCTAGGTCCCTGCTATTAGTGACTCAGTCCCCTTTGCCCGACGTCAGGCTCCTTTACCCAACATGGCTGCTGGGGCACTCTACTGTGAGGGAAGGGAGGCCACTGGCAGCCCAGCAAAATCAGATTTAGAGAAAAATACACGAAATTTCCAATAGGAGAAAAGTTGAATCAAGAGTTGTTCATTCAATTTCATGAACCTAGTGAAAAATGACAAAAGTTCCTGGCTACCATTAACCATCAAATGATTTGCAGTTCAGGTTTTCAGCAAAATGTTTCAAAACTACTCACCTAGTCTCCAACTTGCCACTACCCCTGATTTCTCAGAGAATTTTGCTCCTGACTCAACGTTTTCTTCAGTCCCCCAAATCTGGCTTTTATTTGCCAAGTCACTTAAAATATTCACAGTATCCATTATTTCTAGGAGCTTGAGTTGACATTAGAGCACATGTTTCTGACTAGAAATTTTTACGATTGACGTAAGACTCTAGGTTTTTTGGTTGCTTTTCAGTTTTGCTATTCCCTATGAGCCATATTCTATATAATAAGGACTTTCACTCACAAATGGCATAAAATGTTGTTTCCATAGCTTGTAAACAGGAAAATATCCTATTAAAACTTGTACTATAGGTAAAATTAGTCTTAATTAAAAACTCAGAGTACATCTGGTATATTGCTCATTTTGCTTTCGGCACAACACATGTGTAGATTTACCAATAAATCACGTAACTGGAAAATTTTAAATATCATGTTGTGGGTGGTATCTTTGCTTTTTATAGCCTGCTATGAATATAGTTTAAAGTTCTTTCCCTTAAATGACACCAGTTCTTCTAAAATTGGCTGTTGACTGCCCTACTACCCGGGACTGAGAGAGAAGGAATCTAGAAACAGAAACATTACAAAATACTGAACTGGAAAAGATAAATTAGGCCAAAGACCAGTTTACTTAACCATGTAATCTTTCTTCTTTTCTTCTCAATTCTGTATTTAGATTCAAGGTAAACTTTCTGCTTCTGCAATATTTGGAACACAAGGACATAAATAGTTATGGCTTTATAGTTGAGGGATAAATACATGTCTATTTCCATACTCTGCTCAAGAGAAATATTTCAGGTCCAGTTGTGACATTGTTAGAACTCAACAATGCTAAAAGCCACCATCACAGCCCCCAAAATTGGTAAAAGAAGGAAAAGACACCTCCTTTTGTTGTTGTTGCTCTTTTAAACCCTATAGTCAATGGGAGATGACAAAACTGTTACCTGGTTATTATTTACCACTGTAGTAGAATTTTAATATGAAACTAATCAGTGTTCAACCAGGAGTCCACCATGCCTGGCCTTGACTGGAAGAACTGTGGGTGAAGCCTAATAGTAAGGAATCTATACTAAAGAGAAAAGAGGGAGCTGGCAAGATAAGTCCAAGGATAACGGGACAAGAAAAAGAAGGGCAGGGCACCTGGGTGGCTCAGTCATTAAGCATCTGCCTTCAGCTCAGGTCATGATCCCAGAGTCCTGGGATCCAGCCCCGCATCAGGAAGCCTGCTTCTCCCTCTGCCACTCCCCCTGCTTGTGTTCCCTCTCTCGCTTTGTCTCTGTCAAATAAATAAAATCTTTAAAAAAAAAAAGAAGAAAGAGAAGGGCAACTTCTTGGGCACTGCTCCTATATACCATAGCCTGTCTTCCACTGCAGGATTTGGTCAGAGCAAAAACAATACTAAGGCAAATTTTTTTCCAATTATCCATGAGAGGTTGAGAGTATAACGTTACATGCAATTAAAAAAAAAAAGAATTATAAAGAAGGATTTTAACCACTGATTTTTTTACTACTAAGTCAATTGAGTTTTGACTTACTCAGGTTTCTGAGAATACCAAGGGCCTTCCAGCCCATTGACGAAACAGTGAGTGTTACAATGGGACATGGCACCAACGGTTTTAGCAGCAGCCATGAGAGAAGCAGGCACAGCATGAACCTTGGTATCCCCGACACCGAGCTTAGCACCTCAGCACAGACAATGGCAGGCACAGTGGCAGCAGCCTCTGCCACATGGGGCACCACTGACAGCACCTTTGGTGGGCATGACCAGCGATGTACATTGGCAGCAGACGAACACAGGGCAGCAGAGAAGAAGTGCAGTAAATGGTGGCCCTAGTATCCAGGAATGAGAGGACTGCATTCATGAGAACACAGGATAAACCCTCGAAGACAAAGAGGGTATTGGAGGGCATCACAATGATTAAGGATACTACTGAAATTTAATGGATAACATTTAATGAAATTTGATGAAATGGATTAAAGGTCATAATTTAATAAATGTGAGATGTCTGCTTTGTGTAGGATAAAGAATATGTTTATTTGGAAGGCATTGGTTAGGCCTCAAGTCCAGCACCTGTTTGAATAACTAAGCACCCATTCTCATTGTTATTGCCCGTGCACATACAACAGTGTTACCATGTTGACCATCACTCTGTGTACAACAACAAATTCTCCCTCATCCCGCATCACTTTTGAATGTCTCTCTGGACACTGATGTGGGTAAAACACCTGATGGTGATTATTGGAACCTAGAGCTTGACTCCATTTTATATATAAACTCTAAGCGTTTTGCCAGTTTTAATATACACTGAATTTTGCAGGAGTGCAATTCTGTGGTTAAGCAAGAGAAGACTTGTTTTGTTTGTGACTTTCTCAAGTTATTTGCCATTTTGGAAAGGCACATCACTAATAGCGATGTGACCCTTGGGATCTTAGTGTCCTTCTGATACAACTGCACCAATCTGAATTTTTATCTGTCACATTTATGGTGATTCAAAATATAAGTGGAGGATTTGACAATTTCATGACACTTTATGGTGTCATTGTGCCTCAAATTTACATATTAGACTATATATTGTTATATTATAAAGCCTTTCCTTTTATTTGTCATTTATACAAAAGTCTGGCCCTTATACTGGCTTGTTGAAACTGTGTGTACAGGCAAGTTAGAGATATTTACCTTCCAGACCAACCAGAGGTCAACAAATATATTTGCTATTAAAAAAGAATGGGGGTCTGATAGGAACAAAAAGATGACGCAAAAGTAATTGGCAGCCGGGTTTTGAGATTGAAGGGGCCTGAAGATAGTGAGTATAAGTGGAGGCAAAGACATATTTTTGTGACTATTTTAAGATCCTAGTTTTATTCCCACATTTTCTGAAAAACCCACATCTTACCAAACTAGAAAACGTAGCAGTTAGTAATCATCAACTAATATTTATGAAAATACTTATTAAAGCAACAATCATAATGCTTAACATTTGTGGGTTGCTCATTCTGTGCAAGGCATTGTTCTTGGTACTTTAAATGTATTAACTCATCCTATCCTCTTAACCAGTCCTAGGAGACAGAGCCATTATTGTCCCTACATGGCAGACAGAAAACTGAAGCACAAAGGTAAGAAACTTGCCCAAGGACGCTGGACTATTAAGTGCCCAGGATGGGATTCACACATATGCAGTCTGGCTCAGTCTGCACCTAGTCACTATTCTACAGCAGATGTGCAATCAGGTCAAAGCAATTACTTTTTCTGAAAACTGCATTCAAGAACTATTAATTCCACAGAAATCATATATTTCCCACAAAACATAATTTCATTCTACTTACGTTTATTAATCCAACCCCCAGATTGGTGTTTGGCTGCACAATCAAGGGAATTCTAAAAACCTTCCCACGAAGATCAGAAAAGCAGCTTCAAAAAGCCAGGACTAATTCTTGGCCCTTCTAAGTGGCCCAAGATGGTTCCTAGAATCCCAAAGGCCTAGACCTGAGCCTGGTGGCTATGCCCACACTTAAATCACCCCTAACCCCAGGCATAGGGCTGCAGTATGAGGTTCATGGTGGTAAATTTTTACTCTGCCTTGAAAGGTTGTAGATGGTTTGGGTAGCAGAGCCTAGAGTGGGCACATCAGAAAAGAGGTAACAGAAGAAACGTCAAGAAGACTCTCAAGAGGGAATGACAGTAAGTGCCGAGGACCCAAGTTGCTCACTACCCAGGGCTGGCAATTTCCATCTGCTATTGAGTTCCCTATTTAAAGACTAAAACAACAAAACAAACAATATTTTGCTTGTGCAAATTCACATAACATCTGCTTATATGTGAATATTATGATAAATAAGAAATTAAAAGGGTTATTTTGGTTGATGAAAGAATAATCATTATCATCATAAAATGGGTAAACAAGTTCAATTTCTCATTAGGCCCAGGTATTAGCTTTCTTAAATAGCTCCTTTCTTATTTTCTCATATTATAAAACAAGCTTAAAATACAGTATAGTGGCTCAAGTTTATTAAAAGGGGTATAATATAGTACTTTGGATATAGATCTGCTTCTTTCTAGTTATGGTTCCCAGAGGTTCTTGGAGCTTCCATTTCTGTATCTAAAGGAGTTATGACAGTATCTGCCCCATAGATAGTTATAGAGACATAAGAAAATGTAAAGTGCTTGACAGTGTCTGACATATAATAAAAATTTAATGTTACCTCCTGTTCTTATTTTAGGGTAATTTATATATAAAATAATTCTGTGCCGTAAACCAAGAAGCCCTACTATAATTATCTACAAAACAAACCAAAACTTAGTACTTATTTTCTGATGACTTTCTATATTCAATCTCTCACTCTAGGTAATTCTTGCCTACTTCTTTCCATCTCAGAATGTGTCCAAAAAGAACAATATATGTTATTGTGACACTTTTATGTCAAAGTGGAAAATTGAAAGCCTCATTTAATTTTCCTTTCCAAGTCAATTCATGGACATCCTGAGTAATATAGAAATAATGCCTTACATATTACTTTTATAGATTTACAATATGTATTCTTTTATAAGGCATTTTCATGACAAATCTATGAGAATAGAATGGTCAGTATAATTGTTCCTATTTCACACGCCTAGAAAAGAGGCACAAATGGACTAAATACTTCTCCCAGAGTCACAAACTATAGTTAGCAGTTGGGTGGAACTGGAATTCGGGTCTTCTCACACTTGGACCATAGGATTCCTGACTCTGCCTTCACTCGGTAGAAGGCTAGAATTCTTACCAGTACAAGCTTTCTTACAGATGCTCAGAAATGGGTGAGGCAAAATGGGCCTTCAAAAGGCCCTCTCAGTGGATGCGAACGAATCACCTACTTTTGTCCTCTTTGGGGTAAGTTGACCCTTTGATACGCTACATATTTTCTCGTGAAATGACTAACACTGGGGTTGTACTGTTGCTATGACTCTATGAGGTCGTTAGTTAAAATGACTCAGAAGAAAAGAAAGTTACATTATTTTACCAATAGATGGTGCTAAGAGAAATTTAAAGAAAATGGTCTCAAAAGTTCCTGGTGTAATGAATCAGAGTATTTGAATGGGGTTTACTATATAATAGAGTCTATGCTTCTTTCCCAGACAGAAGCACACCCAACCCATCATCAAAGAGTAAAACAGCTTACAAAACTACCCCATTCACTCACTTAATTATAGTTCTGCCAAGATATGTATCCTTTCCAATCACAACTTCAACTCCAAATGAAGGTTTCTAAGATTCTACTTAGGAAAATAAACGTATTTGACTTCGTATGTAGCTTGCTGCAACTCTCATTTTAGGTCTTTATCAATATATTTTTCAGCAGGATGTGTCATATTGGAAGACATTAAATGCTTGTTAAAATATATTGGTCCTAATAAATTGTATTATTAATTATTATGGTTACAATGAGAAATTCAAGAGACTGGTCAAAACAAGAAGCATCTTCCCATGAATAATGTGTTCTATAACATACCCTTTCTGAAGCTGTGTGCATTAAAGTAATGCATCACTTTACTGGCTTTTATTTCCAAATGTTGATGATATCTTGCAAATCAAAAGTCAGCTCATGGTTCTAGACTTCCATGAAAATGAATGAACAAAGATATGAGCAGAGCAAACTTACTAACAAAGCTTTTCTTTCATAACACTTGCAATTTTGTTGTTCAATATCTATTTCTACCACCAAAAGGAGACTGGAAGAGAGATTATTTTGAAGTTCCACACATTATATTCTCCAACACCAAACACATACACACAAACACACACACTCTTTCTTGATAGATTTAATTAATATAAAAATCAAATGTATATGTTAACATATTTATATTTATATTCACTTACCTAGATAGATTTAAAAATGTATAGATAAATGAATCAAAATTATAGTATAGTTCTCCTTTGCTTATTGAGTTTACTCACAAATCAAGTATGAAACTGTCAGAATGAATTTTCACCATTTTAGCAGCTAAAGCCTTGAACCTGATTTTTTTCTGCAACCTTCTTAATCCAGCTCCTGTAATCCCCAAATAGTTCAGCCCCTGATCGCTTAAAAATAAAGAGTTTGGCTACTTCTGTAAGAACTTTTTTATCTATTTTGAAGCAAGTTACATTTTTCAGGCATCTTATTAAGACTTCAGATTCACCACTAATATTTTTGTTACAAATACAGTGGCTCAGGAAGAACTGAGGTGGGGAAAATATCAAAATCACTGCTTGGGTGATGTAATTGTTGAAAATGACAACAAACATAGTATAGTTTATTTTAGCAGACTACATACTAAGTCATGGAATGTGTGTATACATAAAAAGATATAAAACTACTGATTAATAAATGCAGGTTGGGATGACAGAAGAACCAAATCCATGAAGTATAAATATAGTTTACTGAGTTTTCATTATGTAATGCGAAAAACCCCCAGTTTTATTGTTTGAGGTTCTTCAAAGCTTAATGAGTTTTTTGGCATTGTTTAGATGCAGTGCTAGTGGCCTATTTTATCATCAAAATAAGTAAATAGGGGCCTGCCATAGAGATTTAGACAACAAAAGGGATTATCGCTCTTACCACCTCTTCCTTTATGATCCATTGAAAATCAATGGATCATAATAATCAAAATTGTACATATTATAAGTGTGCTATGCAATGTTGTCTCTGGTATGTAACAGTATTTGGCAGAAGATAACAAACTCCAAGTGAAATAGAGACACCTACATGGTGGCATGAAGTATGGAGGTCGCAAACCAGTAAAGATTTACCAAACTTGCCCTACCAAAGAGTAGAGGGATCCCTCAGCTAGCTGGTCTTTAGCAAGACTTCAGAGAAGTCAACGAGCTGCCAAATGTTTACTGAAAAGTGGATATGCTGTCCCTTTCAAACTGGCCTAATGCCAAATGTGCAAAGTGTAAAGCCATGAGTGACAAAGAGCAAAGGACAATTGTGGGTCAGTGATCTCGGTCCAGCTCCTCCCAAAGACAAGATGACAAAGTGAGTCTCCTAAGGCTCACCCTCATCCACATATCCCAGGGCCACTGGCCACCACTGCCCTTCCCCTACATCTTGCCAGTGGCCAGGCATGAAGCACTATTAGGCACACTGACAAGCTTGTTTCTTACTTTTGAAGAAATGCCAAGTGGAAGGAAGAATTCTGTAGGTGCCAACTAACAAACTATATACTAAACAGCAGATATTTTTTCCCCATGTTCAAGGAAATGGAGCAAGGCTATGCTATCAGTTTCTAAAAACCTCCACTTGATTTTGGCTGCAATTAGTTAACTTAGAGATTTACGTCTCACAGGCAGAGCGGTAAATTTTATGGTTAGGTCAGACTGTGTAGGTGATTGTCCATTTGCATGATTCGGGAGTTTCCATGAGATTCTGACTGGTCTACAATGGTGTCTAAAATTCTTACCAATAGAATTATTCATTTGGGTTGAAGTATGTCCTGTGGGGGAAAAAAGTACATTTGAGACAGGAGAGCATAGCAGCACTAATTAATTTATTAAATCAGTTGGCTCTGGAGAGCAGAGAAGGTCTGAGAACGTGTGAGAACTGGGCTTTGAGGCAGGAAGTTAGAACTAAGCAGGGTGCAGAAAGACAAAGCCACATACAGGCCAGCAGAAGGGCACTTGGGTACCCAATGGACAGGATCTGGCTCTGGGTGCTGAAGAGAAGGAAGATAACTATTTTCTCACTTCAAAATGATTTGCATGGGGGACAGGGATATGGGTTTTTTCTACCTAAAGAATTCAGTGGACTTTATCATAACCAATCAAGTTGTTTTTGTCTGTCCAATATCTCTTTCTTCCCTTGGGGATCTGTTCTCCTCTCTGCATATGGATCTGGTGAACAGCCAATCACAGCTCCTTGCCTCCTCCACCCATCTCTGGCTGTTACGAGTTGAATTGTGTCCCCTCGAAATTCATATGTTGAAGTCCTAAGCCCCAGTACCTCAGAATGTGACTGTATTTGGAAAAAAAGGTCTTTAAAAGAGCTGATCAAGTTCAAATGAGGTCATTAGGGTAAAGGCAGGAAGAGGAGAGGACAGTTAAGTGTGCTGTTGAAAGGACAGCGGAAGGAGGAGCTTGGCTTGAGCAGAGTTAGGTTGAGGGAATAATGGGAGACCTGGCAGGAGTGTAGACTGCCTCAGCCCTTGGGGGTCTTGAATACCATGCTGAGGAGCTGGGCAGAGTGAGGTCGTTAAGAAAGCAGGATCCAGACTCATAGTGCCTATGTGCATATACCACTTGTTAGATGTGTGATCCTGGGAAATGTACCTAATTTCTCTACACTTGAGTAAAAGAGAAATAATAGTATCTCCTTTATGGAGAAATTGTGAGTACTGAATGAATTAATATATGTATGTTAATGCGACGGCTGGGTGGCTCAGTTGGTTAAGCGTCTGCCTTCGGCTCATGATCCCAGGCTCCTGGGATCGAGTCCCACATCGGGCTCCCTGCTCAGCGGGGAGTCTGCTTCTCCCTCTCCCTCTGCCTGCCGCTCCCCCCTGCTTGTGCTCTCTCTCTGACAAATAAATAAATAAAATCTTTAAAAAATATATATGTATATTTATATGTAAGAATATATTTTTAAGACAAAACATTGTTAATATACATTTTATATGTGGATATTGTATACATAGGCAAACATAAAATAATATAAAGTAGATTATGTATAGCATGTACAGGGATTACTCTTCTTGCTTTTATTTTTAACTCAACGATATAGACATTTTTCTGTGCCAATAAATGTAGATTTCCATCATTTTAAATATCTTTAAGTTTTCCACTGATAAATATGCCATAATTTGTTCACACTTGAAGTGTCTATTACTCTAGTATGTAAAAATTGTATATTAATAGGGAGGGTATGAAAAACTATATAACTGCACTCCATTTACATTTTTCTTTCTTTTTGTTTGTATTTTCTAATCTTTTCATAATGAATGTATCTTACTAATGTTATAAAGGCATAATGAAAGGAAAAGGTAAAAGGTATTTAAAAAACGCATGTCTGATTATTCTAAAAATTTTATTTCTGTTTTCATTAACTTCCCTCTCATAAGTGGCCAAAAACCTGAACAGGATACAGGAAGGAAAGAGAAGAACATTTCTAGCTTTCTATTTGGACAAATAGAATCATGACCATATTTTCTGCACCCACTGATATTAACTCTCTCTATTCTAAAGTTCCTTATCTAAAGCCATGATTCCCAGACTGAACTCTTGCTGGGGTCAGGTAGGTGTCAGGAAGTTGCTTCTAGGGGCCACCAAGAGGATGAAAAAACAAGAGCAAAGGAAAGGATGAAGAGAGTAGGATCCTACCCATTATCAATCAAAACAGTTCCATTTCTTTGTTAAATAGGGTTTCTGGGATTAATCCACGTAACATTCACTGCAATCTAGATAAATGCTCTTTTTTTCTGATTTAGGTTTTCTGGACATATCTCAGACACCCTGGCTTTCACAGGATCCACCGAGAAAAAGTTCTGAAGCACAATAGTCAGCAAGAAGTATTGGATTTCCTCTGCTCTGAATGTAGAACCATTAATCTGTAAGAAGTACTAAAACAGTACTGGGTAGGAAAGAGAGCGTATCTTCACTACTATCTTCCTACTCCATCCTTCTGGCAGTCAGCACTTAGCTTCTCCTCTAAAGAAATGGTGAACAAATATTTAAAGACCTTTGAGTTGAAGTGGTACAAAAATAGGAGCCTATCTAAGGGAAGTATATGTCCATGTCTGGGCTGCATGAATGATCAATCAACTGGGCAAGAAAATGTTAACCTTGTTCTTTTAGAAAGCACTAAGGTCATGAGTCTTTTGTCTGCAATGGTAATCACCTAGAAGTTGAAACTACCTTATGTAAATTATTGGTATCTTTCTGCCTTGCATATATGTAATAGTATATCAGTTCTCTAGTACTTTCATAAGTGCAAATACCTTCTTACTTAAAATGGGTAATTCTATCTTAGAGGAATGCGACAGTATTTTCGAATTTGCCTGCCCCTGTTCTTTGCCTCAAAGCATCAACTCAACATTCAGCTTGCAATAGGTAAATGGATGAATCCATCCAAGCTTTGCCAAGACCCTCTGATGCTGGGTAGGGCTCTCCTTCCACAACCCTGATCCCTTCCATTAACATCCTCTCTGGTCTTTCATTTAAAAATACTAGATTGGCTGTTATGTACCAGGAGCTATGACCATGCACTGAACTTGAGAAGTGAAAAATAAAGTCCTGCCCTCAGGGAGACTCAGTCCTTGTGGGAGGACAAACACATACAAATACATCTAAGATACCATGTGACTTGGCTATAATGGAGGTTGTTACAGGTACAATAGGAACACAGAGGAAAGAAAGTGTCGATCTCCAAAAATTGACTTCACTTGGAAAGTACTCTTGAGTAACAAAATACACAAAAATGTTCCTAGTCATTATTTCTGGGTTGGTGAATTCAGGATATTTATTTTCTTCTTTATACTTTCTTCATTTTAAAAACAATATGCTCAATTTGGAAGGAATGTGTCCTTGTCTCACCACTTGACTTTTCTGGGACCTACAGCTGAATGACAGATTAAGCTCCATGCTGGTATCTAACTTGTTTAGCCCAAATGATGGCTGGCTAAAACTGCAGCAGGCATTCTTTTACAAACCCCATCACACCCTCAGCACATTCTGCTTATACCCTGACCAAGGAGGGAGAGGGTCTTCTCTACCTACAGAGAATTGAACAGAGCATTAAGAACTACAACTTACTTCCATCAGCCTTAGGAGGCATGGAAGTTCCTCCTATATCTATAATGCAAGTGCTAGGCATAGTTCTTCATTTTTTTTGTTTGTGTTCTCATACGTATTTTAGAGAGAAATTAGGATAGGCTGCTTCAAGGGGCCACAAGCCAGCTGTGGTGGTGGTGGTGGTTGAGCTGACAACTGCAAAGTAGTATGATTTTTCTTTCCATTTTAGCAAGTGAGGCAGACATCCTCAGGATAAAAACAAACAAACAAAAAACAGCAAACTCATATTTTCCTCCAGTGTCTGTTGTGTAGAAGCAGCGAAGTCAGGTTGTGGGATTTTTCTATAATTGGTGGCTTAAGGGCTGGTGCGGAAGAAAAATACAAATGTTGCCAAGTGCTTGTAGGGAAATATTTCAAGTGGCAGACTAAGTGGTCCAGGCTTGGTAAGAAAGGAATTATGACCAAAAATGGCTGACAGAGAAAGTAGCAGAATTAAGAGCACTAAATGTGTCATTTGAGGTTCCAGCTTCTGGCATTGAAGAAGTGAAAATGCCATAAAGACTGATTATAAAGTCATGAATTAGTAAGCTTTCAAAGATGGGGTAGTGCTGGGTGGCGCAAGGTACCAAGCAAGGCTACCAAAGTTGGACACTGAAGTTGATGAGAAATGAAGGTCATGGATTTGATGACATCAAAGAGCTGTGAGGTTAGGAGGATGAAGGTCATCAGTATGGGCAACAAACTGACAGGATTGATGGCAGATTTTAAGTGGAGAGGAAGAAGTGAACCTGAGTGACAATTTCCTTGTGGAATATTATGAATGATCTGGATGTTGGTAGATGACAGTGAGAAGGAGTAGCGAAGAGACTCTGATGATCCCTCCCAACTGCAGAGATTAAGGTTTTAACAGAAAACCCAGCATCATTATTCTCAGGGGTTAGTAAAGTTACTGTTTTGTAGGGAAAATGAAAGCTGGAGTTACCAAGGGTTTAGGAAAGGGTTTAGGAAAATTCTGAGGGGAAGGAATATAGAGAAGTATAGGGATAAGGAGGTGGGAGAAGGACCACTGGGTGGGATCTGAATCTCAGTGGTAACTGAATTTTACAGGGATGAGAAACATGAGGGAATTTTCCCTAAGTTTTTCATATTGCAACATTGCTGAGGTACATCTGGGTGATGCCATGTGGTATACTGCCTTGTACGTTCCCACGTCTTCACCTCCTCTTCTCTTCTTGGAGACCAAATGGCTTATGTTAAAGAGTCTATAAATTTGATGTCAGGCCAAATCTGAAAATGTGTAGGTTATCTGACCTCTCAAGCTTCTGAATTTGCTATGAATTTATTTAAGTCACATCCCAGGTCCCTGACAACATTTGGGTGTGTGACTTCTGTTCTAAAATCTAACTTTGGATCAAGTCAGAGCATCAGAGAGCTGGACCTCATTGTTTCGTCCCTAGGCAGACTGCTATGAGGAGGTCTAATAAACTTGCTTTATTTATGAAAGAGATGGGGGAAAGATAACTCTGGCTGGAGTCTCAGTAATGGAGTGGATTTTTCCGGACAAGAAAGGAAGGGGGAAGAGTATGAGAGAATGCTGGCTTGAACTAGACTGGTCATGGTAGAGATAAAGTAGGTGGATCCAAGTAGCTTTGGAAGTGGACAGCTTGCCGATGAACTGAATGAGAATTTGAATGTACTTCCAGAAATTCTACCAATTAGAAATTCATTGGGTTTGAAAGCTTCTTTTATAAAAATGCAAATACATCTAAGAGGCTTATGACTGGCGTGAGGGTGTAATTTAGTCTGAATTAGTTCCATCAGCTTATTTTCTGCTATCACCTAGCTGAAGTCAGTCATACTAAAGAGATGAGTTTTATTTGGGGAAAGAATGTTTTGCATAAAGGATATAATCATGGGTGGGACAGGAGGTGGAAGTCTTTGGAAAGACAGAAACATGAAGGAACACACAGGAGACACAGAGAGAGGATGTCAGCATTTGAGAGGACAAAGAACAAGCAAGCTGGCCTTCTCTGAAAGTTTGCCTGATTGCCTTGTAGAGACAAGTCCCCAGTCCTTAACAATGGCTTGTAGACTTGTTTGAAGGAGAATATAGCAGAGGGGAGGAAAAAAAAAAAAAAGAAAGCAACAAAAATCCTGAAATGATATTAGGCATTGGCAAATTTCCATATTGCTTTGTTTAAATCCAAGCTAAGCTACCCAATTCCCTGACAATATTTCGCTGACATCATATAACAAATAGGAATTTTTAGACCTGAGATATGAAAAACAATCATCAGTGCCATGTGAGATAAATAACTCTTATTGATCAATGCTTAAAAATAATTTCAATTATGTTATTTTAAAGATACGTTTTATACTTGATAGGAAACATCTATAATTTTTTAAAGTCCAGTCTTCTTTAGATACAACAAAAGATTTTTTTTATTGTTTTCCTTTGTCTTCATATACCCACATTTTATTATAAAAATGAGGATACAGATCCTAAAGTGTTCAAAATGCTTCCTATGCATCAAGTCTGGGTACATTTCAAGCTTCACGTGAAAGCCAATGCTGAGAGCTAAGATAAAACTACTGGAAAGAATGAGTAATGCCCCCAAATTTGGCACACTTCTAACCAGGGCTTGTTGGATGATGATACTGCATAAAAAAGAACAAAAACAACAACTCACAACTCAAGTAAAACCATTTTCTGATGTCTTGTTTTATATTTATATCTCAAATATGGGAAAGAAATCTTTTTTACCTAAAAAACAAAGTTACTAAAAAGCAACAAAAACCATTAGCCAGAATTTGGGCCAACTAAAGTTATGAAACTGTTTTTTTTTTTTTTTTCAAAAGGCAAAGCATTAAATGGCAAGGTAAAAATAAATCTCTGTGTTAGCCAGTAAAAATTCCATGGATTTGTGCCTTTCAAAGTGAGTCACAAGTCTAATGGCAGGTACACTCAGCTTGGCGATGGAACGGAACAGACTGTGTTAATCTCACATGCTGTCTTCAAACACTCCTCTACCTCTGGCCCAAACTCTGTCCTGCTACACATGCACGGTCCCAACCATGTTTACCAGTATGATCCACCCTCCACTCTTAGCATTGCTGTCTCCACCCACTGCTTAAGATAAAGCCTGGGACAGCATGTCCGCATGAAAAAAATGCACAGTGGAATCATGGAATCTCAACATTATTAATCCTTGCCAAACTTTGCATGTTTATAGACAAGGAAACTGAAGCACCAGTAGGCTTTAAATCTTGCTCAGAATTATACATTGATTAAGCTTCAGAGCTAGAACTTGTCAGGTATTCTTCTCTGAAACTATTGGGAGACACTTCTCCAGGCAATTTTTACATTTCTGTACATTTTGCAAACAGAGCCACAGACAATCTTTGTTCTGAACTATCTTTTCAAAGATATTTATATAGCAGATAGCCTTGAAAAATATAGATTATGTCTTGCTCTGGAGCAAAGAGAAGGTTTTGTCCAGTATAACAAAAATAATGTCTCTCTCCGGAGCAAAGGGCAGGCATGCTCACTGCCCATTATAAAACATTCTAACTCCCTAAGCTCAGAGCTCGTCTACTGAAACGCAAACCACTAAGTATACAAGTGTCACCTAGCCCACTTCTCATCACCCTGTGGGAACTGGGATTCAGTAAACCAGTGCAAATGCTGGTAGTCTGCCTACCACTATTGCTGTAAATAATAGAGCTGTTTGTCTCTGACCCAAGAGTCTCATGTCTTCTGCCTGTGCCCTGGGAAACAGTGGCAGGCAGACTTGTGAGCTTGGAAATAGGGTGAAATCTCAAACCCTTCACAGTTTTTGCCAGAAACATACTCACAGTTTTTGCCAGAAACATAAAACCATAGTGATAATCAATCATATAAAGAGAAAAAATATTAAATTTTGTGAGTCCTGTTGCTTGATGTTTTGAATCTAGGATGACATTGTTGGAGCACTATGTGTTAGGTATAATATATATATATATATATTTAATTTTTGTTAAGATTTTATTTATTTATTTGACAGAGAAAGACACAGCAAAGGAGGGAACACAAGCAGGAGGAGTGGGAGAGGGAGAAGCAGGCTTCCCAAAGAGCAGGGAGCCCTATTCGGGGTTCAATCTGTGGACCCTGGGATCATGACCTGAGCTGAAGGCAGACGCTTAATGACTGAGCCACCCAGGCACCCCAGGTATAATATATAATATGCTTTATTTTTCAAATCCAATTACACACACACACACACACATATATATATATATAGGATCTACTATGTTTTTAAAATTTAACTTATGAAATGGGTTTCATTAGCCTCACTTTATAGATTAAAAAAGCAAACAGAAAAACTAACCACTTCTGAATCACAGAGCTAATAGGTGGCAGAGCTAAAATCCCTGGTTTCAAAAATTTGTGTCTTGTCTACCTCCAAATGAAACACAGCCTAAAATGGCACAGTCCATTTGGTTTTAAATAAAATGGCTCAATTATAAAGTAGTTTGCTTATCTTACCTCTTTAATAATAGTATATATTTAGGTACTAACATGTTGCTATCTAATCTGTAGTCAATATTAAATATTCAATATTCATAATGAATAGAATGTTTTTAATCTTGTGAATACTGAGTTTATACCACATAGTATATATTCGTAGCAACAGTCTACAACAAAATCTATTGTATACAAAGCTTAAATCAGAAAATAATCCTGTGGCCTATATGCTGTCCTCTAAAGCTACACATCTAAGAAAATTATCTTTAGCTAGAGACAAATAACATGATAATTATTTTAATAACTTTAAATTTAAATAAAATTATTTATTTAAAAGGCAATATATTCCGTGAAATTATCCTGTTAGTCACAGAGCTAAATAGAAAATTGAAACACTAGACAGAGTGGAGAAAGGACTACATTATGTCTAGAACCTATAGATGTTCTTGAGGAAAAAATAATATTTAAAACAAAAGAAGACAGTTAAAAGCTTCTTAATGGCAGATAAGCAAAACATAAAATATGAGCTTATGTAAGAGTTGTTTGGGGAATTTTTTTAAAGTGGTAACCCACTTCTGGATATAAATGAGCTTTTATTCCTATGATTCTACATGTTCTGCTGACTCCAAAGCTAAAGAAACTTAATGTTTTGAATCAATCATTTTGAAATGTAAGTAGCAACAAAGAAAAACATACTTTAAAAATATGCAGGCTCTGTTCAAAATGTAAACAAATTCTTTTCTTCAAATTGCCTAAAGGATCCCTAGATACTTACTTATAATATATTAATGGAAATAATTATTTTACTTGCATCTCACAAAAACATTTTTTTTAATAAAATAAAAAACTACCCAGCTGGAAGTTTACAGAAACAAAATGAAACAAAACTTAGAGATTATGGAGTCAGTTACAATTGCCATAGAAAAATAATAACTATAAAACCAAGTTTAGACAGCTATTTTTAAATTTTAGATGAATACCTTATATTGAAAGTTGAGTTGTTGATTCATTTTTACTTTATTTTAATCCTTGAGAAATGACAGTAGAAGACTGTAGTCTTTACGATGGGGCGTACCAATGTAGTATATGTTTTGTGTGAAGCAGAAACTCCACGGAAAACCCTATGGGACATGAGGTTTCTGATCCCACTAGGACACAAGTTAAATTTTTTAAAATAGAATTGAAGCTCTGCAGATCTAAATTGTAATTATATACTGAAATACTTTCTAGGGCCATAAGCTGTTTAACATTAAATGGATTTTAAACAAGAAATTTGAGGAACCCTTTCACTCATGGGTTTTAAAGTAAGCTATAATTTGATCTCTGAAGACTCATAGACCATCTGATTTTTTTTTTTCACTTTGGGAATCGATTAGAAAATGAGATGGTAATTTTTGCCCCAAATTTCTAATGTTGTCAAGACATGGTATTTACTCATTCAGTATCCTGTCTGAAACACACAGACAAATTGAGGGAATTTCAAAAAGCAGAAACACAAATTTGTTAAAATCAGAATTACTTAATCATGAAGAAATACATTTTTTTAAACCTTGTTTTATATAATTAAGAAGTATTTTAATAATTATAATAATTGCTTTTAAAATAAAACAGCAATAATTTTCAAGACAAATACAAAAGAAGAAAGGAACATTCACCCAGAAAGTTAGAAGGCAAAATTGAAAGAAAGAATACCAATGCTATGCTTGTATTCCTTTTTATCAGGGTCTCCCTATGGGCAAAACCTTGTGGATTCTGGGAGATTTGTGATAGTGGAATGATAGACCAAGGAACTAAATATAAGGATCTGATATCTCAGATTTCATTATTTGGTATCTGCTGAAGCAGCCTACATAACTCACATGTTTATGCATAAGGAAGCAAACTAAAGATTACCTGGAAATCTTCTAATTATTTGACATAATCCTTCTTTTCTGCAAAGCTGATGCTGTATATCTGGTAATATGTTTACCTGAAAGGAATGAAAAGATTCTAGTGAGTTAGGTATTCATGAATGTTAAAGCAAAGGAAATGCAAAAACCCACAGGGTAAAGTGGTGAACTATTGTCTACCCTGGCTACAACCTACCTTCAAATCTCTTCAAGTCAACATTCAAATCCAGAACAGTAAAGTGGTTTATTTGATAATATAAAACAAAAACTTGCCCTTAGAAAATTTTAAAATATTTGGGAATACTTCTGAAAACCTTGATATATTTCAAAGCCATGATATGTGCTAAAACTAAAAGGAAATACTTATGTCCTTATGGCAAATAGGGTAATACAAATAACTTGAAAGTTGACAATTATGCTTTGGCAGAAAATAGCACTAAACGGGGGCGGGGGGGGAGGAAAAGATGGCAGAGGAGTAGGGGACCCTATTCCAACTGGTCCCCTGAATTGAGCTGGATATCTACTAGACCACTCTGAACACCCACAAAATCAGCCTGAGATGTAAGAAGATATATCTGGATCTCTACAAACAGAATATCACAGGCAGTTGGTTTTGAGGTATGAAGTGGGGGGCCGTGATTCTGTGGGCAGATATTGGAAGGTAAATGGAAGGGGGAGGGAGGCTTTGGGATCCTGCACCACCGGTTCACAAAAGCTTCCCATGCTGGGGATGGGGCAGACTCAGACCAGTACCGGTGGAAAAGGACTTTAGGGCAGCCCCCGGGACTGAAACCTGGAGCTGCAGGGGCACGTGTGTGAACTGGAGGCGGCTGGCGGTTTTAAAGCACAAAGGTCAGAGACATGCTCTGACCTGGAGGCGAGGACTGGGAGTGCTGCTGAGAGGCGCATAACCCAGGAGGCTGCAGTTTTTAGCAGCACAGACAGAAACGGAGATAGTGTGGCCTGGAGAGCTCACTGAAGAACAGACTGTGATCTCTCTGCTCTGAGGCAGAGGGTTGGAAATAGTCTCTTCTGCTCTGACTCTAGGAAGAGACACGGAAAGCCACCAGGGAAAGCCGCCAGAGAACAAAAGGCCCCCAAAACCGGTTTTTACTGAGCCCATCCCCCCCCCCACAGGGGGCAAGGCAACTCTGCCCAAACAGGGTTGCCTGAGTAACAGCGCTGCAGACCCCTCCCCCAGAAGACAGGCTGGGAGAACAAGAGGCCGGCAACCCTAAAGTCCCTATAAAACAGGTGCCTCTTGCTTGGGTTGTGGTCAATAATTTGAACTCTGTACATTCCCTCAACCACCCCTCAACAGAATGACTAGGAGGAGAAACCCCCAAAATAGTCAAGACTCAGAGACTGTGACTTCTGCCACAGATTTACAAATGGATACAGAGATAACCAAGATGTCGGAAATGGACTTCAGGGTAGCAGTTATGAAGACAATAGCTAGAATGGAGAAATTGATTAATGGCAACATAGAGTCTCTAAGGGCAGAAATGAGAGCTGAACTGGCAGAACTTAAAAATGCTATCAATAAGATCCAATCTAATCTAGATACTCTAACAGCTAGGGTAAACAAGGCAGAAGAATGAATTAGTGATCTAGAAGACCAATTGATAGAAAAGAAGGAAAAAGAGGAGGCCTGGGAGAAACACCTCAAAATCCATGAAAACAGAATTAGAGAAATAAGTGACGCCATGAAACTTTCCAATGTCAGAATTATTGGGATCCCTGAGGGGGTGGAGAGAGAGAGGACTAGAACATATATTTGACCAAACTGTAGCTGAGAACTTCCCTAATCTGGGGAATGAGACAAACTTTCATGTCCTAGAGGCAGACAGGACCCCTCCCAAGATCAAGGAAAAGAGAACAATGCCCCAACATGTAATACTAAAACTTGTAAATCTTAGAACCATCTTAAGGGCAGTTAGGGGAAAGAGATTCCTTACATACAGAGGGAGGAACATCAGAATAACATCAGACCTATCCACAGAGACCTGGCAAGCCAGAAAGGGCTGGCAAGACATATTCAGGGTACTAAATGAGAAGAACATGCAGCCAAGAATACTTTATCTGGCAAGGCTGTCATTTAGAATGGACGGAGAATTGCAGAGCTTCCAAGACCAGCAGAAACTGAAAGAATATGTGACCACTAAGCCGGCCCTGCAAGAAATATTAAGGGGGGGTTGTATAAAAGGATAAAGACCCCAAGAGTGATATAGAACAGAAATTTACAGAGACAATCTATAGAAAAAAGGACTTCACAGGCAACATGATGACAATAAATTCATATCTTTCAATAATCACTCTCAACATGAATGGCCTAAATGCTCCCATAAAATGGCACAGGGTTGCAGATTGGATAAAAAGACAGGACCCATCCATATGCTGTCTATAAGAGACTCATTTTGAACCTAAAGATACATCCAGACTGAAAGTGAAAGGACGGAGATCCATCTTCCATGCCAACAGACCTCAAAAGAAAGCTGGGGTAGCAATTCTTATATCAGACAAATTAGATTTTAAGCTAAAGACTGTAGTTAGAGACACAGAAGGACACTATATCATTCTTAAAGGGTCTATCCAATAAGAAGATCTAACAATTGTAAATATCTACACCCCCAACATGGGAGCAGCCAACTACATAAGCCAACTGTTAACCAAAATAAAGAGTCATATTGATAATAATAAGTTAACTGTAGGAGACCTCAATACTCCACTCTCAGCAATAGGCAGATCATCTAAGCAGAAAATCAACAAAGAAACAAGAGCTTTGATTGACACACTGGACCAGATGGACCTCATAGATATATACAGAACATTCCACCCTAAAACAACAGAATACTCATTATTCTCGAGCGCACGTGGAACTTTCTCCAGAATAGAATACATACTGGGTGAAAAATCAGGTCTCAACCGTTACCAAAAGATTGAGATTATTCCCTGCATATTCTCAGACCACAATGCTTTAAAACTGGAACTCAATCACAAGATAAAATTTGGAAGAAATTCAAACACTTGGAAGCTAAAGACCACTCTGCTCAAGAATGTTTGGGTCAACTAGGAAATCAAAGAAGAACTTAAACAATTCATGGAAACCAATGAGAATGAAAACACATTGGTCCAAAACCTATGGGATACTGCAAAGGCGGTCCTAAGGGGGAAATACATAGCCATCCAAGCCTCACTCAATAAAATAGAAAAATCCCGAATTCACCAACTAACTTTATACCTTAAAGAACTGGAGAAAAGGCAACAAACGATGCCTAAGCCACGCATTAGAAGAGAAATAATTAAGATTAGAGCAGAGATCAATGAATTAGAAACCAGAAACACAGTAGATCAGATCAACAAAACTAGAAGCTGGTTCTTTGAAGGAATTATTAAGATCGATAAACCTCTGGCCAGACTTATCCAAAAGAAAAGAGAAAGGACCCAAATTAATAAAATTATGAATGAAAAGGGTGAGATCACAACTAACACCAAGGAAATAGAAACAATTATTAGAAATTATTATCAACAACTATATGCCAATAAATTGAGCAACGTGGAAGAAATGGATGCCTTCCTGGAAACCTGTAAACTACAAAGACTGAAACAGGAAGAAAGTGACAACCTGAATAGGCCAATAACCAGTAACAAGATTGAAGCGGTGATCAAAATCCTCCCAAAAAACAAGAGTCCAGGGCCTGATGGATTCCCTGGGGAATTACCAAACATTCAAAGAAGAAATAATACCTATTCTCCTGAAGCTGTTTCAAAAAACAGAAACAGAAGGAAAGCTTCCAGACTCATTCTATGAGGCCAGTATTACCTTAATCCCCAAACCAGGCAAAGACCCCATCAAAAAGGAGAATTTCAGACTGATATCCCTGATGAATATGGATTCCAAAATTCTCAATAAAATCCCAGCTAATAGTATTCAACAATTCATTAAAAGGATCATCCACCATGACCAAGTGGGTTTTACCTCTGGGATGCAAGTGTGGTTCAACATTCACAAATTAATCAATGTGATAGAACACATTAATAAGAGGAGAGAGAAGAAACATATGGTCTTCTCAATTGATGCAGAAAAAGCATTTGACAAAATACAGCAACCTTTCCTGATTAAAACTCTTCAGAGTGTAGGGATAGAGGGAACATTCCTCAATTTCATAAAATCCATCTATGAAAAACCCACAGCAAATACCATCTTCAATGGGGAAAAGCTAAGAGCCTTTCCCTTAATATCAGGAACACGACAAGGATGCCCACTCTTGCTACTATTGTTCAACATAGTACTAGAAGTCCTGGCAACAGAAATCAGACAACAAAAAGAAATAAAAGGTATTCAAATTGGCAGAGAAGAAGTCAAACTCTCTCTCTTCACAGATGACATGATACTTTATGTGGAAAATCCAAAAGCCTCCACCCCCAAATTATTAGAACTCATACAGCAATTCAGTAATGTGGAAGGATACAAAATCAAGGCACAGAAATCAGTTGCTTTCTTATACACTAACAATGCAACTATAGAAAGAGAAATTAGACAATCAATTCCATTTACAATAGCACCAAAAACCATAAGATACCTTGGAATAAACCTAACCAAAGAGGTAAAGGATCTATACTCTAGTAACTACAGAACACTCATGAAAGAAATTGAAGAAGACACAAAAAGATGGAAAAATATTCCATGCTCATGGATTGGAAGAATAAACATTGTTAAAATGTCTATGCTGCCCAAGGCAATCTATACCTTCAACACCATCCCAATCAAAATTCCAGTGACATTTTTCAAAGTGCTGGAACAAACAATCCTAAAATTTGTATGGAATCAGAAAAGACCCCGAATCGCCAAGGAAATGTTGAAAAAGAAAAACAAAGCTGGGGGCATCATGCTGCCTGATTTCAAGCTATATTACAAAGCTGTGATCACCAAGACAGCATGGTACTAGAACAAAAACAGACATATAAACCAGTGGAACAGAATATAGAGCCCAGATATGGACCCTCAACTCTATGGTCAAATAATCTTTGACAAAGCAGGAAAAAATATGCAATGGAAAAAAGACAGTCTCTTCAATAAATGGTGCTGGGAAAATTGGACAGCTATATATAGAAAAATGAAACTCGACCATTCTCTAACACCATACACAAAGATAAACTCAAAATGGATGAAAGACCTCAATGTGAGACAGGAATCCATCAAAATCCTAAAGGGGAACATAGGCAGTAACCTCTTTGACATCGGCCACAGCAACTTCTTTCAAGATACATCTCCAAAGGCAAGTGAAACAAAAGCAAAAGTGAACTTTTGGGACTTCATCAAGATAAAAAGCTTCTGCACAGCAAAGGAAACAGTCAACAAAACAAAGAGGCAACCCACAGAATGGGAGAAGATATTTACAAATGACACTACAGATAAAGGGCTGGTATCCAAGATCTATAAAGAACTTCTCAAACTCAACACCCAAAAAACAAATAATCAAGTCAAAAATGGGCAGAAGACATGAACAGACACTTCTCCAAAGAAGACACACAAATGGCCACAGACACATGAAAAAATGTTCATCATTAGCCATCAGGGAAATTCAAATCAAAACCACATTGAGATACCACCTTACACCAGTTAGAATGGCAAAAATTGACAAGGCAAGAAACAACAAATGTTGGTGAGGTTGTGGAGAAAGGGAAACCCTCTTACACTGTTGGTGGGAATGCAAGTTGGTACAGCCACTTTGGAAAACTGTGGATGTTCTTCAAAAAATTAAAAATAGAGCTATCCTATGACCCAGCAATTGCACTACTGGGTATTTACCCCAAAGATACAGATGTAGTGAAAAGAAGGGCCATATGCACCCCAATGCTCATAGCAGCTATGTCCATAATAGCCAAACTGTGGAAAGAGCTGAGATGCCCTTCAACAGACAAATGGATAAAGAAGATGTGGTCCATATATACAATGGAATATTACTCAGCCATCACAAAGGATGAATACCCAACTTATAACAACATGGATGGGACTGGAGGAGATTATGCTAAATGAAATAAGTCAAGGAGAGAAAATCAATTATCATATGGTTTCACTTATTTGTGGAACATAAAGAATAACATGGAGGACATTAGGAGAAGGAAGGGAAAAATGAAGGGGGGGAAATCGGAGGGAGAGATAAACCATGAGAGACTGTGGACTCTGAGAAACAAACTGAGGGTTTTAGAGGAGAGGGGGGTCGGGGAATGGGTTAGCCCAGTGATGGGTATTAAGGAGGGCACGTATTGCATGGAACACTGGGTGTTATATGAAAACGATGAGTCATGGAACACTACATCAAAAACTAAGGATGTACTGTATGGTGACTAACATAACATAATAAAATTAAATTAAATTAAAAAAAAACAAAACAAACAAAAGAAGAAAATAGCACTAAACATACCTCAAAACCAACTAAACTCTGAAGTTCCAAAGGCCCTCAGTGATTTGAATCACAGACATTTAGTGGAAATTCAGTGCTAATCCTGTTTCAAACTTTAATATAGAGACTTCACTTCACATTGAAGGGCATTATTGCTTCTAGATATAAAATCCAGTAATTACAAAACTGTTTTCTAACAAAAATTTGTTCTTAGAAAGCTTCATAGACATTATCATAAATTCAAATATATATTCTACCTTATAAAGAAAAGACATAAACAAGCTTAATTCTTTCCTTCGCTTCTGAATTTACAGATGGATTATCTAGCTATTATCAAACAAATTCCAAAAAGAGTGTCCCAAATGGCAAAGCCTTGTTAAAACCAACAGAAAGAGATCACGGTAAATTAGCTTGAAAAGCAGATTCATTTCTGAGAAATTATTGATTACTTTCAAATTAACTCACTCTAAACTTATCAAGTATTGTAGTTTCTCCATTGTGTCCTACTAACGGGGCTATTTGAAAAGAACTCAGCTGCAGTTTAGAAGAGAGAACCATTTGGATGTCTTCTTTGGAAAAATGTCTGTTCGTGTCTTCTGCCCATTTCTTGATTGGATCATTTGTTCTTTGGGTGTTGAGTTTGATAAGTTCTTTATAGATTTTGGATACTAGCCCTTTATCTGATATGTCATTTGCAAGTATCTTCTCCCATTCTGTTGGTTGTCTTTTGGTTTTGTTGACTGTTTCTTTTGCTGTGCAAAAGCTTTTTATCTTGATGAAGTCCCAATAGTTCATTTTTGCCCTTGCTTCCCTTGCCTTTGGCAATGTTTCTAGGAAGAAGTTGCTGCGGCTGAGGTTGAAGAGGTTGCTGCCTGTGTTCTCCTTTAGGATTTTGATGGACTCCTGTCTCACATTTAGGTCTTTCAACCATTTTGAGTCTATTTTTGTGTGTGGTGTAAGGAGACATCCAAATGGCCAACAGACACATGAAAAAGTGCTCAACATCGCTCGGCATCAGGGAAATCCAAATCAAAACCTCAATGAGATACCACCTCACACCAGTCAGAATGGCTAAAATTAACAAGTCAGGAAACGACAGATGTTGGCGGGGATGTGGAGAAAGGGGAACCCTCCTACACTGTTGGTGGGAATGCAAGCTGGTGCAGCCACTATGGAAAACAGTATGGAGGTTCCTCAAAAAGTTGAAAATAGAGCTATCATACAACCCAGCAATCACACTACTGGGTATTTACCCCAAAGATACAAATGTAGGGACCTGAAGGAGTACGTGCACCCGGATGTTTATAGCAGCAATGTCCACAATAGCCAAACCATGGAAAGAGCCAAGATGTTCATTGACAGATGAATGGACAAAGAAGATGTGGTATATATACACAATGGAATATTATGCAGCCATCAAAAGGAATGAAATCTTGCCATTTGCAACAACGTGGATGGAACTGGAGGATGTTATGCTGAGTGAAATAAGTTAATCAGAGAAAGACATGTATCATATGACCTCACTGATATGAGGAATTCTTAATCTCAGGAAACAAACTGAGGGTTGCTGGAGTGGTGGGGGGTGGGGGTGATAGGGTGGCTGGGTGATAGACATTGGGGAGGGTATGTGCTATGGTGAGCACTCTGAATTGTGTAAGACTGTTGAATCACAGATCTGTACCTCTGAAACAAATAATACATTATATCTTAAAAAAAAAACTAATAATGTAATGTATGGTGATTAACATAACATAATAAAAAAAAAGTATATAATGAAAAAAAAAATAAAAGAGAGAACCAGAAACACGGGTTATAGTCCCACTTACGACATTTAACAGAATCGTGACCTTGAACACATCACTTTGCTTCTCTCTTAGAGCTTTTGGTCTCTGAGTTCCACTGTCTTACTAAGGTTTTGATCAATTCAGTAATTCAATCATCAGTTGTAGTTTTTACAAAATGATTCACTTAGAAGTGCTCTGAAACAGTTTGTTGATTAAACATTCTCCAACCCTGGCCATCTTGTTAACTCTATTCATTCAGTCAGCAAATAGTAAACTTCAGCCCACAGTGTGTAAGAATGAAGCCAGGGCTTCTGCTGAACCAGCTCTGGTGAAATCTGCTCGAGCAACACTGTTAAATACCCAAGTTTGAAAGTCTCCAAAGATTCCAGAGTCGGAGTCACTTACATTCTTATGGCACTGGGAGTGCGGAGGCTATAAGTATAGAACACCATAGATGTTAGTAAGGTCTACATTTCTCAAATTCAAAAAATGAGAAAGTTCAGAGGCTAAAAGTAGAAAACAAAGAAGAGTTTTCAGAAGGTCCTTAAGGGGCGCCTGGGTGGCTCAGATGGTTGAGCGTCTGCCTTCAGCTCAGGTCATGATCCCAGCGTCCTGGGATCGAGTCCCACATCGGGCTCCCTGCTCCTTGGGAGCCTGCTTCTCCCTCTGCCTCTCTCCTCTCTCTCTCTCTCATGAATAAATAAATAAAATCTTAAAAAAAAAAACAAAAACAAAAACAGAAGGTCCTTAAGTTTCTAATTCAGACTTCCTAAGAAAGGCTGGAGGGAAGAGAGAGAATACTGCAAAAGTATGGAGAAACTACAATAACGGTTGTTTGTTGTTTTGTTTTGTTTTTAAGATACTACACAAAGAATCTTTCTAAATTAGATTGTCAAAAGCTTTAAAAGTCAATAAACTTGAACTATTTCCCCCCCCCCACATCAGGCAAAATCACTTAGTTGCTAATGACTACATGGAAACTTTCATAGAAGGACCCAGAAAGAAAAGTAGCATTAGGTAAATATCACTAAAGGCTATGTGTTGACAAGGTCCAGTTTAAAAGTTTCTCCCACTTTTTGAAGAGCTCAGAACAAATGTCCTGTTACAGCAGATGCTTGGAACATCCCTGATGTGCTGTCCCATCCTATACAAACTGAAAGGAATATAAGAGTCCTGATCAAATGGATGACCAAAACTGAACTAATGGGACAGAAGATTTCATATAGATATATATGTATAGATGCTGCAAAGACAGAGTACAGCTTGCAGAGATTTCAGACAGAAGTATAGGTCGCTGTGTCTTATCAGAGAGGTGACTTTCCATGTGAGACCTGAGGTCAGAAGAATAAACTGACTCAGGATCAACATAGCATTTGCTTCAAGAAAGCAGAGCCAAGCCAAGGGAAGCAACTGCCATCAGGCTTCCACCTTCTATGTTTCCATCCCCCACTCAATGACCTCTTCCTGTGTGCCTTCCTCCAAAGCACATCTTTGGAATTCACAGAATCTCAACAGATAACATAACCAAGGTGACATGTGACACCAGAAATATCATTTCCATTCTGCTCTGTAACAGAGCACCAAACTAAGCATTTCAACTGAATAAATTGGCACAAAGAAACATATTCAAGGGCTATGGGTCATATAGCTACAACAAATCAACTATATTACATGTATTTTCCATGTGTTTTCATTGTTAAACCTAATAATGCTCTTCTATATCCTAGTGCTTGCTTTTTACTCTTATGTTTATGTACATCATAAAAGATTTCCGTCATTACCAAAAGGAACATCAAAGAAGTTTTAACTTGGATCAGCTGACTTTTATACAATGAGCTTCTCCATCTTAACATTGCAATATTATTTTTTAATAGGCTTTATTACTTTTGGGTAGTTTTAAGGTTGACAGCAAAATTCAGCAGAAGGTACAGAGATTTCCCATCTACCCATTGCCTCTACATCTTCCTCCATAAACAACCACCCCACCAGAGTGGTACCTTTGTTATACTTAAGGAATATACATTGACACATCATTATCACCCAAATAATTATTTTCAGTATATAATGCTTTTGGATTGGGTTTGAATGCTTTCCATACACATAGACGTATGTGTATGTTTCATATAAGCTGCTGTTTTTCTTGGCATAAAACCTTTCATATCTTTGAAAGGATTAGAATGCATATGGAAAATGATAATGATGTCTGAGCCCTGGGATATTTCTGAGATCAAACTGAGAAAAAGGAAATGTACATTTAGAAAGATTTCAATCCCCACATACCTTCCACAATCCTAATCTGTGGGTAATCTACATCTAAATTTTCCTATTACATACATATTATCAGAAGCAAAAGTAAAAAATCATTCTTATTTTGAGACATAGTTCATTAATAAGAACAACAGCATATCAGTTATAAACATTTAGAAAGTGTTTATAACCTAAAACTGAAACTACAGTAATACCATTAACTTGGTAAGGAGAGTAGACATTTGAATTTGGACTATTTATAAAAGCACCCCAGGCAAAAAACTGGGAGGGCTCACTCATGAACACTGAGAGTGACACCATTTCACACAGTATCTTAAAGGACTGCTCCTTTTCTTCATTAGACTGGTACACAATTCTACTGTTTATCTTATCAAAACTCAGATGTTCTCCAAAAGGTGTTCAGTATCTTCCACAAGGAAGAGAATTAATGACAAGAGTCTTTATCTCCTTGTCTCTCCCATACAATTATCATTCCATCAAATTCACCTGAAAATGTGCTCAAATGCTTTATCCTAAGAGCCATTTCAGAAGTTCTCAGTGATCCAAGTACTAAAAACAGCATCATGGTTCTAGGGACTGCTAATCCTACAAACATTTAGAGCTACAAATGAATCCCTCTGCTCTTGAAATGTTAGAACCTTTCTGTTAAAGGTGAAATGCAGCCCCAGTTACTAAACTTAGTGTTACCCCAAATAGTGGACCTCACTTCACTTTCCACATCACGGGGACCAATACAGTTTTAAAATCATGTTCCTCTCCTTCTGACTAGAGAGATGTTGGGCCATTCATTTTTTAAAACAAATCTTCTGATCACTTTCATCCAGCACTTAAATTCCAAAACTTTGATGTGATGAGTAATCCTAATTTGAGCCGGGGTTCTTTCTTTGTTCATCTAAGAATCCCCAACAAATTTGAAGCAACTTCTATTCTGAATATTTATGTTGACATAAATAAGTCATGGTTCATAAATCTTCAAATTATTCAGGCTCTAAAGTGACAGCTTTCTAATGTGTACCACTTAGAACTTACGAATTCTTTAAGAATATTCATTAGCACAGGCTGTAAATGCAGTCTTAAATATTTATTTAGAAAAATTGTATAGTGATGTGGTTAGGAAAAAAAAAAATTGAAGTCAAACTGCCTGAGTTTGAATCCTGGTTGCTTCATTTATTAGCTATGAGGACTTAGGCAATTCTCTTGATTTTCCTGTGCTTCATTCTCCTCATATGTAAAGAATGGACATAAATATGTGAGCACTTAGAATGATGCATGGCACCAATTGGAGGCCTTGGCAAGAGATTGTTGGGTAGGAATGGAGAGAGTACATATATCTCCCTGGCTGCTTCTTCACAGGGCTATGATTTGGCAATGACTATATTTCCCTACGTTATAGCTCCTTTCCAGTAATCCCTCTTTCTTGGCCTTAGCTCTCATTAGGTTTTGCTAACCAGCCCTTCTATATACTCTTCTTTAGACCAAGGAGGGTAGTAAAACCTTACAAGCCTATTGGTCCCTGGGGACCTCTAATCTTTCTTTTTTCTTAATCATTTTTTATTAGATTCTCTCTAATTTTCTTTCTCTTATTTTGTCAAAACCTCAGTAAATAGCTCCTTCATTAGTTTCTCTTCATTAAATCCTTTCAAGTATGGCATTTGTCTCCTGCTTGGAGGTTAACAGATACTCACAGGGAAGACTGTAGACTTTATCCTATAGCTGATGTAAAGACATTCAAGATTTAAGTGCAGGAGGAACCAGGTTAGTTCAGCATTTTATTTTTCATCCTGATAACTGTGGGCAGGATGGATTTCAGGGGCCAAATACTTGCTTCAGAAAAAAGTAGTAAGGAGGATTCTACAATTAACCTGGTAAGATAAGGTGACTGGCCAGAATAAAAATAGTGAGTATGGATATTTGAGAGATAAGATACTTGAGAAGCATTTAGGAGTTAAATTCCCTAGTACTGGTAATTGATAGAATGCAGATGACAAAGGAAAGGAAGGGATCAGAGGTGAAGGCCGGATTTCTACCTTAGGAAGTGACAGAGTGATTGATCATGCTTATGACCAATAGAACAGAAGTCCTGCCGAGCTACTGAATGCAAGAGTAGAAGTGATTTACCAGGGAACATATGAGCTAGTTTTCTCCATGTTGAGTCTGAGGTGTCTGTGTGATATAAAAGTGATGTTTAACATGTGAGCCTGAAGCCTGGGAAAAGACTTGAACTTTAGATGTTACTTTTGGGAATCATCAACCACCTTGGGAATGGTGTTGAGGAGCTCCACAGGCATCTAAAGTATGAGCAGAGGAAAGGAGGTTATGAAGAAAACAGAGAAGGAAAGGCCAAAGATTTACAAGAAGGAAAAAAAAATCATGTGCTCAGCCCAAAGGCCAAGGGAGCCAAGAGTTACAGGGAGGAAGGAGATATCAAGACTGTCAATTGCAGAAATATCAAATTATCAGTGTAGCTACTACAATACTATTTCACTACTGAGAAATAGCTACTAGTTTTGATGTTTTGATGCTTTTCTCACATTTCAAAAAATACTATGGACCAAGAAATGCTGGTGTTAATATCCAAAGCGCTGTTAAAATCTGTAAACATTTTGAAAAAAATATTTACCTTTTGATGTAAACCTAAATGGCACATGTCTTCCTTGGATATGCAGGGTTTTCCACCAGCTTCCCTAGAAGACAGGCAAATGAGCAGATCCCAAGAGCCCAAATCACCTATTAGCAAAAGAATATTGAAAAACAACTTTTTATCAGATTTTTGAAGGCACCATTTTTAGATTTAAGAATGTTATTATTTAAATCCTAAAACACAAGAAAAATGATTCTGAATATATTTAAAAGTCAATATTTGAAGTAACTAAAATTTTCAACTTTTCTAATTTAGAAACATTTTTATATTTAGTATTGTATCAGGGAAAATTCACTTATCTAAAGCAATGTCATAAAACTCCTTTAAAAGACTAAAAGTTAAATGTTTTAGGTCACTAAGTTCATAAATTTATAAAGTCTTATTTGGAGATTGGGAGGAAAGATGATTATAAACTCTTTTAATAAAGATAGGAGGTGATTGCAAAATCAAATAATGATAAGCCAAAACACCAAATATTTTGTTTTAGATTTTGGTATCACCATTACTTTTTTTTTTTTTTTTTTTTTTTTTTAAATGTTTTATTTATTTATTCATGAGAGTCAGAGAGAGAGAGAGAGAGAGGCAGAGGCAGAGGGAGAAGCAGGCTCCCCGCCTAGCAGGGAGCCCGATGCGGGACTCGATCCCGGGACTCCAGGATCATGACCTGAGCTGAAGGCAGTCGCTTAACCAACTGAGCCACCCAGGCGCCCGGTATCACCATTACTTTTCACAAATCTGAAACAGATATACTTTTATATGATTTCTTACAAAGAAAAAGTGTGGTCAGCAGAAAATAAAGTTTAATGAAAATTTAAAAAAAACAAGTTTTGTCTAAAAGGAATTTGTAGTCTAGTTACAGATAGCAGAGTTGAGCTCAAAATACAGAGTATAACATGGACTAAAGTAAATGATATTTCAGGACAAAACTCTTTGCCAATAAATCTAGTAACTTGACAAAATAATCTCAGAAGAATACATTCTTGCATAATACTTGAACATTTGAAAATTAACATTTGTGTGTTATGAGTTTATTTTCCCTTACTCTCTTTGATTTATTTATATGTTTTTTATCAACATGTCTTGCATATAATTGGTGCTTTAAAGATATTTGTTATATGAGGGGCACCTGGGTGGCTCAGTAAGTTAAGCCTCTGCCTTTGGCTCAGGTCATGATCTCAGGATTCTGGGATCAGCATTGGGGTTCCCTGCTCAGCAAGGAGTCTGCTTTTCTCTCTCCATCTGCCTGTCCCCTACCCCCAGCCGCGTGTGCATGTGCTCTCTCCCTCAAATAAATAAATAAATAAAACCTTAAAAAAAATATTTGTTAAATGAATGAATAACTAGCCCATGAAAGGGTGGTAAACATGTTACTTTAGAGACAATATAGAAATAGGTATCTCAAAAATAACCAGAAAAAGAACACTAAATAATGTATGAAAGGATTGATATTACTTGGGAAAATTCCCTATTTTGGGTGGAAATCTACTTTTAAAAACTTAAGCAATTTCTATACACATGGCCTGTTTTGTTGATCAGTCCTGAGATAATGTTCCTTCATAAATATTTATGCCAGATCTCACAAGTCATCTCTTGCATTAGGTATTAGTGGCTTCTAAAAAGCTAGAAAATAACCAAATCTTAAAAAGTGTCTCACTTGAATACATAATGCTTTCAAAGAAGGGTTTTATAGAAAAAAACAAAAAAAGATTGATAAGGAAGAGTGACCTATGACCATCAGGAATGAAATTTCACTCTGCACTAATCAAATCCTTTACATGTTGACAAGCTCTATGCTCTCTGGGCTATTGGTTCTTCTGTTTGTAATTGTCCTGTTCCTAGAAGAGAAACCTCTCCGCCAACAAAGGGACCCAGACAACTGAACTCAAGTTAACATGTGAGCTTTTGTCCTAGAGCTTCTCTGTTTGCTCAATTATCTCAAGATGCTGGAATATAGCACAATAGTTCAAAGAGACATGGAGAAATGATGCAGGTGATTTAGGGGTGGGAGAAATCTATGTAATAGCCATTGGCCTTAGGCTTGAAAGGTCTATGCTATTCCATGCATCCTCACTTTGAAGGAAACTCCAAATGGATTCCTGGAGCCAAAACCAAATACTCTATGATGATTCCACTACTTTATTGAAAATGTGCACCTGTCACTTTCAGCCAAAACCTTTTGATATGGATTCAAAAGGGAAAACACCAAGATGGTTTCATTTGATATTATTTCTAGCCCAAGAAACACTAAAACTCTAGAAGAAACCTGACATTATATACTCAACCAAATATTTTAAGAAGACTAGGATATGCAAAAAGAGGATTTCAAATCATGAACTGTATTGTTTGGGCATTAAAAACACAGTATTTTTTATATTCCTCCAAGTCTGACACATACTCCCCTTCCCTACCCAAGGCGTACACACAATTTCTCAATTTGATTACAGTATATATATTTAATCCATAAATGTTCAAAACTGGAAGACATGTTTAAATAATTCAAAGCATCTAATGTATAAAGAACCTCCTATGAGCAGGACATTGTACTGGAATTATGAGTGTAAATAGCAAAAACAAAAAAAAAATACAGTCACTGCTCTCAACCATCTATGAGAGACCTAAATGAACATTAAAAAGAATTTAGGATAATTTATAAAGTGCCATACAGTTTCTTGACATTCATAAGGGTTACCCCTTACCTCTCAAAACTATTTAACAAATACTTCAAATTTAAAATTAATATTTCAAAAATACTTTATAGCACATACATTTACCCTTAAAATGAAAGTAGAGCATAGCCAAAAATTTCAAGTAATCTCTTCAGATACTTCTTGCCTAATTCTTGCCACCACAGTCTGAAAAATGCTGATTGTTTCCACTCAAAATTCCTATTGTTACCCTCACTGAGTCCTACCTCAAACTTCTAAATCTCTATTTCCTAGTTAAATCTTGAGTTTAATGGAAATGTATTTTAGATAAACACATTCAAGTTTATAATTTAATGCATATTTCAGTGTATTATTTCATTCAGTCTTAGTAATAATGACAAAAATAAATTTTAAAAACTAAAAAAAAAAAATCTTGAGTAGACCTTTTCACTTTCTCTTCATTTCCATCTTGGACCTTAAAAGTCAACTCCCTCCCCTGATGCCCACAGCCCCTTTTTAAAGAAAAAGCTTTATTTGTTTTATGAGTGGCACCATGTATTCAAACTTGGTTTAAAAAACCCCAAAAGCCACACTGTAGTTAGAAACCAGGCAGAGAAAAAAGCACATTCACTAGCTGAGAAAATCACATTCAGAAGTCAACCTTGGGTCATTTGGGAAACAAATTTGTACCTTAGCAAAATTACAAATTGCTGAATATTGTGGAGTTTTGGGGCTGTGCTCAACTCGCTGAAAGAAAGAGCAGTTAGGAGGCAAATGTCCCGGGAGGGGGAGGGTACAGCAGAGATTGCAGACTGCAGGCACATTGAGGGGGGGGCAGCGTGCATTTGGCCTGCATGATTATTGTTTTGTTTTTGTTTTAAATTTTAAGTATTTGCCATAATGCGAATGTCAGCATAATTCACATAAAAATCCAGATTTTTGTCTTCGTTTGAAAACTTGGAGGCTGTGGCGATACTGGGTCCATTTCCTACAAGGCAGAAGGCAGCTACTGACGGAGCTGAATACAGCCTCCCACATTTTCTCCTGTTTATGCCACGTGGCCCGGCCTGGCCCCAACTGCCTGGCTCTGCCACCAGGAGGCGAACAGTCCAAGGCCTGGTGTAAAACACTGTGTGTCAGTGCATGAGTTGCTCATTCAGCACGTTGATGTTCCACGCTTTAGCTTTCAAATGAATTAAAGTTGTTCATTAGGTAAATTGGTCTTGTTAAGATGACTGTAGGCAAATTGATATTTGGTCAGTTGGTCTTAAAAGGATATCTGAACACACCGTTTGATCTCCAGATTTGGCCACCATGCTCTCCCACAAGGCTGAGTAAGGTCATTTCAACTCCAAAGACATTTTACTGGCTGTTAAAGTTGGTAAGGACTGAAGTGTGGTCTCTTAGATTAGTTCTTTCTCTCAGGAGCCTGGAAAAATCAGGAGTGGCCTGTGGACATCTTTTTCACTTACGTCTCTTCTCTCCAGTTGGACCGGTAGAGAGACCCAGGTATCATTCCTAGGTGGGCCTGCTCTCATCTCTTTCTCATCCACAGTTTCTCTTTGGACCCTTTTATGACATTCAGCCTGTCTCAGGGCTATTGCCATAGTTTTAAGTAGCCTATGACAGGGGTTTTTTTTGTTTTTAGGCACTGGGGCAAACATTCTGTATGTTGGTCTTACTCAATGTGTTTCTTCTGCCCTGGAAGGTTGACATTATTAGAGTGTAAGAGCTGAGAAGTCAGATTTGGATTTGGAAAAAAAAAACAGGCAAAGCTGCCGTGGGCCAACTTGGGTGCTGGTTTCTTAGGTTTTCCTGGCAGAGGGAAAAGGAGACCTTTATACGATTCTGCCTAGCTCCTTAGAATATTGCACTAAGATTTGAGTGCCAAAGCCACATTAATAAGTAAATAAACTGTAGTACTAGTATTAGTAGTGATGATATCAATAGTAAATCTTTCTTGAGCACTTACAGTAAGCCAGGAACTATTCCAAGTATTTATATTAATTCATTTATTCCACACAACATCCTCCTAGATATGATTATTCTTTTTTTGAAAAGCACAGTAAGGTTAAATAACTTGTTCAAGGTCAGCCATCTAGTTAGTGGTGGGAAGAGAATTTGAACACAGGAAGTTTAGCTCCAGGGCCCATGTTCATGACCATTATATCATTATCCCTTCAAAAACCACAGAGGCAATAGAAAAATTCAGCTTATGCTACCTTACATATTTTAACTTATGCAGAACTTCCAACAACACTATAGGGTAGAAGCAATTATTCCACACACTTTACAAAAGAGGAAACTGAGACAAAGAGGGATTACATAGGTTTGGTATTTTTTCCAGCTACTCTTTAGTGCATCTATTTTCCTTTGGGATCTTAGAGGCAAAAAGGACTATAACAGGTATGTCGGGCATTCCCAGACTCTCACCCAGCAATAGTGCCCCAAAACATTATTAGCTACCACTGGTAATTGAAGTCAGTAAAATTTTTATCTGTAGAAGGAGGGAGCACTCAACTGCACATGTACTTAGGAACTATAAATATTAACTTGGCCTCCACCTACTTTTGAAAAAAAATCTCTAAAAGTTTCTTAGATTTTTTGATAGTTAAAATGATTTCTTTCCCTGTCACAAAGAAACCAGAGCAAGACTAACTTCCAGATTGGACTAGCCAAGCCCGTAAATAGGGAGGTCATAGGACATTGTTCTAGGAAAACAGGATGTGGATGTTCTGTTCTCCATCTCAAAATTACAAAAACATGAAATATCTGTATAGGCTTCTCCCCATAAACTGTGGAACAAAATTGCTGATAACACCACACTATCATGCCTCCTCGGTGTTGGCTCAGATAGCAACGAAGACTCCACAGATAGGGTCCGGATTTATGAGTTCAGACATAAAATGGCGGATTAGTTTTTATCCTTCTCTTGTTCTTAGGAGCCAACTAACCTCTCAATGTTAAAAATAAGAGCTATTTTATTTATTTATTTATTTTTATTTTTTTTTTTTTATTTTTTTTTTTTTAAAGATTTTATTTATTTATTTGAGACAGAGAGAATGAGAGAGACAGAGAGCACATGAGAGGGGGGAGGGTCAGAGGGAGAAGCAGACTCCCTGCCGAGCAGGGAGCCCGATGCGGGACTCGATCCCAGGACTCCGGGATCATGACCTGAGCCGAAGGCAGTCGCTTAACCAACTGAGCCACCCAGGTGCCCAAAATAAGAGCTATTTTAAAAGGTTTTGTTCTTGTTTTTGTTTTAATCAAGCATCTGCCCTATGGAGTGAGGGCTGTCTTTATAATATTTCCAGTCTCTCAGAGGCAGGCTGCCATGTAAAGCAAACCATCATTTCCTGGCTCTCAAATGACCTCCCTCATTGATAAAGTCTACCGGTTCAGTAACTCAATCCAGAGAACAACAGAGAGCTCTGAGATATTATCATTCATGTAAATGCCATATATTTTCAAGGAATGACAACTTCAGTTTTCTGGCACACTATATAAAAATCTAGGAATATTAAGTCTTTTCTTGCTTTATTTTTCTTCATAGCATTTATCATGGTCTGACAGATTATATATGTCTTGTCTATGTGTTTATTGCCTGCCTGCCCTTTCCATTAGAATGTGAGCTCCATGAGGGTAGGACTGCATCTATTTTGTTCGCTGCTATATCCTCAGTATCTACAACAGTGGCTGGGATTTCAGAAATATTTGCTATATATTTTGAGATCCATAGTGAATGTATAACTGAATGTGAGCAACAGATCAACAATTAAAACTCTATCTCTGTCAAATAAATAAAATCTTTAAAAAAAAACTGAATCAAAAGCCAGTATATTGTGAAAATTAAAAATGGAAATAATGGGGAAAAATATTAGTTTACAAAGAGGACCTAAAGATATATTTCGGTTCTTAGTAAGAATAAGAGAGAACTAAGCCTAAGAAAATAAAATTAAGCATTCCTAGCATTTAAAGAAATTATAAAAACAAAGCAGATTCCAAGTGCTTTACTTAGTGGAAAATTTTTTTGGGGAACACATACATCACACTGAAGCAGAAAAGATTTATAAAGTCTGACTTGGAAAATAAACTTGTCCAAGAGCTTCCAAGATACATAGCTATAAAAGCCAAGCTCATTTACTTATTCACAGTATTAGACTGTTATATTCCATAAGGATACAAGTACAGTGATTTCCTAAAATGTGTGGGGGTTTTTTTAATCAAGAAATACTGAAGATGTTTAAATTATAAATAACAGATGATAGTCCTTTATAATACAACAGGAGAATATTTCATATAGTCACTGTTCCATCTGTATACTCTTTTTTTCTTCACAACTAGACTATGAGAATTTTACTGAATAACAACATATTATTTTCCCTATGTCAATCCTTTATCAGAATTAATAAATATTGTTACATTCATGAATACATTATCAACTTATTGATGACAAATCAGGTTCTATGTTTGATAACACCATAAGATTGCTGGATATAAATTAGCCATTGCAAATACCTGTATTATTCCCAAATCATTCAAGTTGCATTAACCAGTTCTCTTAACTGTATTCTTTTTTTTAATTTTGTTATGTTAATCACCATACATTACATCATTAGTTTTTGATGTAGTGTTCCATGATTCACTGTTTGCGTGTAACACCCAGTGCTCCATTCAATACGTGCCCTCTTTAATACCCATCACCAGGCTAACCCATCCCCCCTGCCCCCTCCCCTCTAGAACCCTCAGTTTGTTTTTCAGAGTCCATAGTCTCTCATGGTTCGTCTCCCCCTCCAATTTCCCCCCCTTATTCTTTCCCTCCTGCTATCTTCTTTTTTTTTTTAACATACAATGTATTATTTGTTTCAGAGGTACAGATCTGTGATTCAACAGTCTTACACAATTCACAGCGCTCACCATAGCACATACCCTCCCAATGTCTATCACCCAGCTGCCCCATCCCCCCCCCACTACTCCAGCAACCCTCAGTTTGTTTCCTGAGATTAAGAATTCCTCGTATCAGTGAGGTCATATGATACATGTCTTTCTCTGACTTATTTTGCTCAGCATAATACCCTCCAGTTCCATCCACGTTGTTGCAAATGGCAAGATTTCATTCCTTTTGATGGCTGCATAATTAACTGTATTCTTTTTTTTTTTAAAGATTTTATTTGTTTATTTGAGAGAGAGAGAATGAGAGAGAGCACATGAGAGGGGGGAGGGTCAGAGGGAGAAGCAGACTCCCTGCCGAGCAGGGAGCCGGATGCGGGACTCGATCCAGGGACTCCAGGATCATGACCTGAGCCGAAGGCAGTCACTTAACCAACTGAGCCACCCAGGCGCCCTTAACTGTATTCTTAATATGATGGATCTTCAGAAGAGTAATCCAGCACCCATAATAAATTTTATTCATGACTTTTCTTTAATGACAAAAACCATTCCCGTTCCTGTGTCTAACACTGATTATTGTAGACAGTAGATGTTTATTGGGTTGACTATTGCGATTTTCAGAATTTAAGAGAAATCATATATACAGGACCTTTAGATCTTCAATGATTATACAACATGGTCACAAAATCTAATTAAATCTGTTTCCTTACCCCAAGAGTCTGGTCACGGGTCTTTGCTTGTGATGTCTCTGGCTCCTTACCCTTTAAGAGCTGATGATAAAAACTTTGTGTTTTACCACAGAGAAATTCTAAGCCATTCTCCCCTTGGTGCTCCAAACCCACACTAGAAATCAAGCTTTTCTGTCCCACTGTCTACCCTCTTTCTGCCCTGTGAGAGGTGGTGAAGATCAATGAGATCATTTCTGTGAGGAGTTTTGAGCTCCTGAAATTCTTCTGCTTTACTCATAAGATCAAGAAACCAGTATTATGCTTAAACTTTTGCAAAAGTTTAAGAAGACTCCTGCTCTGAAGAAATTTTCCATCAAGAAGAGTTTGAAAGGAAATAGATCAGTTTATTCTTACGAAATAAACTGAAGAAACGTTTACTTTAGAAAGCTCCATAGGTTTTTTAAAATGGTATTTTTAAAGATTTTTAGGGCACTTCTTTAGGCTGCTGTTCAAGTGTAATCGAATGTGTGTTTAAACTTTTACTGCTTTCAAGACTATTGTCTGTCTGGGATAAAACTCTCATTATAGCATTTTACCAAATTTCTAAATGTCTGGAATTCCCACCAGCTTGAAGACCTTAAAAGAAATGAACACTGAGGCAATTTTAAAAATCAGACTACACCTTGTGCCTAGATATTGGTTTCTAACATCATTCTTCAATAAAAGGAACCACAGGTCCTTGGAGAAATGGCTGATTCAAGGGCCTGGAGTAGTAAATATACAAGATGAGCCTAGAGCATCACTGTGCCAGAAAGTAAGGAAGAGCTCAAAACCAAACAAGGAAACAAACAAAAGCAATGATGGAAGTATGTCAAAGGGACACCAGGATCCAATAGCCAAAACTGTAACAATTTGAGTAACAGAATAAGTACTATTGGATTATAACCCAAAATATAAAATAACTACCCATGAGTCCATGGTGATATAAACCAATGATCTGAATAAATAAATGGGGAGAAGAGATAAACCTTGCGAGTAGAAAAATACCAAATAATGTATGGAGCTACTGCAAACTCAAGGAGGTGGGGCACAACTTCCTGATCCTTCTTTGTGAGCTGAACATAATGCCATCCTTCCAAAGAGTACAGTATGGAAAGTGGAAGTAAAAGAATAACAGCGGAAGACCTGACAAACACTACCTCAGGCAAGTAATCTTAATATTAGATCTTGCTTAATAACCATGTCTTGACTATAACTTGAGTCCTTGCTTAATAACCATGTCCTGGGGCGCCTGGGTGGCTCAGTTCGTTAGGTGTCTGCCTTCGGCTCAGGTCATGATCCCAGGGTCCTGGGATCGAGCCCCGCGCTGGGCTCCCTGCTCGGCTGGAAGCCTGCTTCTCCCTCTCCCACTCCCCCTGCTGTGTTCCCTCTCTCGCTGTCTCTCTCTCTCTGTCAAATAAATAAATAAAATCTTAAAAAAAAAATAACCATGTCTTGACTATGGTTACATTCTAAACGTAGATGTCCTTGCTTAATAACCATGTCTTGACTATAACTTGAGTAGTGTCACTTATGAAATATCCTGATGCCTGAATATAATGTCCTACTCCTAATACTTGTTATGAGGTTGGTGCTTTAAACTGAGTTCTTTTATTACTTAAGTACTTGACATGAGTTTTTGACAACATTCCTTATACCAAATTCCACATTACGGAACAGGAGGTTTTAGTGTATAATTAGCATTGTGACACTTCATTTAACCAAATATTATTCCTTCTTCCTGTTTTATTAAAAGTCATTTTGCATGATTTCTTTAAAATGCAATGAATGCAACCTAGTCATGTCTGGTTTAACATTTTATAATAAGGCACTGGGGATTATGAGCAATCTGAGAGGGAGGAGGGAGTCATTGATTTAAAATTTATTCTAAGAATAATTCCACGCTAATTCAGCACAGATGAGAACTAAGGCTTAAGAAAATTAATTCACTAACATGAGAAAAAGAACCAACTCCCTCAATGGCTTATTACTTAATGCAACAAGTATTTTAGGATTACACATCTCTTGCTCATAATACATTATTTTCAATCTCTTTGGAGATTTATTTAACCCAATCATATATTTCTGTAAGATATTTATGGGGCAAGTCTTATCTTCCATTTCAAATCAAGCAATAGATAATCTAATGAACTTGTTTAAGGTCATTTCAAAAAGTAGTTGTAATAATAGTACTAACATTTAGAGAATGTTATGAGGCTTAAATGAGTTAATATTCGTAAAGTGCTTAGAACAGTGCCTAGCACTTGACGAGCTTTATATTAATATTTGTTTAATGAATAAATAGGTGAGTGGAAGGTATACACAGGCAGATAAATTCCAGATCTAGGTGATGAACTTTCAAGAAACAAAATACAACATCTTCCAGCTTATTATTTAAGGCTTCTGTGTAGAGTGATATAAGTGTAATTTAGGAAACACAGTGAATAATCTTCTTTTCCAACTCTTTACTACCCCTTTGTTTCTTCAATAGGCCTTTTTACCATAGGAGGACAGACACTCATTAGTGGCTTCAATCTAAGGAAAAGTGAGGACCTACCTCATCAGTGGGTAGGCTTCTGTTAAAATTCACGCACATTATCTAGAACCAGGCTCAGCAGTTTTCTCTCACTGGCAGTAAGGTACATTTGCTACAGTAGGAACAAATGATGAAGAAATGGATATTCTCATGAGTGAGTAGCAACAAGCCTCAAGTGGTAGGTGAGACCTGACCGACTAGGCCAGCCTCTATAGCACCCTAAATTGGGTGCTTTAGGTAAGGAGGCACCTGGGTAATGGACAAACAGGTCTACCACCTAAGACAAGTTTCAACCACTTCACAATTTTCTGAAAACTGGCCCTGCTCCTAGAAGCCAAGAAGATATTGGAAATGTCTCCTGAGGCTAATAATTCTATTATCCATGAGATGAGTAATATTTAGGTCAATGTGAAACTATGCCAAGTATTATTAAAGTGTACCATACTTTCAATGTGACTTGTTCTTATGCATCTAACAGGTATAATTTATCCCATAGATTTTAACAGAATCCTGCAAAATCATAGTGTGCTCTTATCTCATAACATTAATTTTCCACCTCTCCAGAGATGCTTGGAACATATTTGCTATTTTTCTAATTATTTACTACTCAAAATTCATATAGTAATCTCATTTCTTTATTTTGATTATTATCTAAAATCATTTTCTTTGTTTTATTGACATTCTTAATTTTAGATTTACATGCATATTTTATTATGTTTTGATGCTTTAACTTCTCTTAAATTGATTCCCAAGAATAATATTGCTGGCTTAAAAAGTGTAAGTATTTTAAATTTTATACATTTTTCCAGATTGCTTTCCAAAAGAAGACTAGAAGATTTCACATTTCCACAAGGAAGATATGAGAGCTTCCTTCCACTCCCAGAATTCCTACCAGCAATAGGTGATATCACCAATTTTGGGTTTTGCCAATTCTATGAATGTAAAGTGATATTTTATACTTTAAACTTTTTCTGTAACCTTTTCTGAATTTCACAATCTTTTCTTCTTTGTTTTGCTATTTGGATATGCTTTCTATAAACTTTTTTTTTTTCAGTAATCTCTACACCCAACTTGGGGCTTGAATTTACAACCCCGAGATTAAGAGCCACATGCTCTACCAAAGGAGCTGGCCAGGCACCCCTTTATAAACTTCTTATTTAAATGCTTTGTATAAAAAAGTTTTATGAATAAAAATGAAGTTTAAAAAAACATCATTTAGCATAATAAAAATATTTGCAATTGATGTGCAAGTAAAACTTCCTTTTTAGTAAAAAATTAAATTGATGTGTCATTTTGAACCTCATTGGATTAAAAAACACGTTAACATCTATCCCTTAAAGATTGCGAACTAGCACTGGTGATGAAAGTCAAAATAGGAACCATCCTTTTGTAGAGAGATTTGGCAGGGAGAACCACAGTTTTATTATTTTCACCATCGGCCAAATAATTAAGTGTTACACTTAGATCTCCAAAATGTAACATAAATGAATATAATAGCAAAGTTGTATTGTATAGCAATTAGCTGAAACAATTCTAAATATCTATCGAGAAGGACTCTGTAAAAATCCCATGGTATTCCATATAATAAAATACTAAAAAAGAATGAAGCAAAAATTTTCACACACTTTGCAGAAACTAGTGTGCTATCGTGGTTACAGAATCAGGTTTGGTAGGGCGCCTGGGTGGCTCAGTTGGTTAAACAGCTGCCTTCGGCTAGAGTCATGATCCCAGGGTCCTGGGATCAAGCCCCGCATTGGGCTCCCTGCTTGGCGGGGAGCCTGCTTCTCCCTCTCCCTCTGCCTGCCTCTCTGCCTACTTGTGCTTTCTATCTCTCTGTCAAATAAATAAATAAAATCTTAAAAAAAAAAAAAGACTCAGGTTTGGAGAGAGACAGTCGTGGGCCAAATCTCAGCTGTGTCAGCTCTGGGATGCGTTGCTCAGTGCCTCGTTTGTGAAACAGAAATACCTACCTTACAGACTAGGAGTGAGAATTCAATGAGCTAATGTAGGTAAAGTGCATATCACAGCACATTTAGTTAATAATCAAAAAAGACAAACTTAAAACTATGGATAGGAAAATCTATTCAAATTTTTAAGCCTATGTTGATATGGCAAAGCTTTATCAGAATATCTGAATATTAACATTTTATCTGTTAAAACATGTGGGATAAGCTATCGTATAAAGAGGCAGGAGGCAAAAGGGTAAGATGCAAGTGTGTGTGTTCATGTGTATGTGTGTGTGTGTGTGCGCACGCTTGGGCCGTTCTTGGAGAGATGCATGGAAACATGCACAACATTAACTGTGTTATCTCTGGGTGGTGGGATTTGGATTTAACTTTTCACATTCCTCTTTGTATTTGCAAACATTGGTTAAATATTCTACCATAAACATGTAACATCTTAGAAAATGGGACTATTTTCTAAAAATGTGATTAGGATATGCACACTTGCAGCCAAGTAAAGAAATATTATTCTCTAAGAAAAATGACATTTGTCTTTTCACACATTACATATCTTTCATAGTACTATAAAATGTCAATTAACTGTTACACAGAGACAAAAATGTATGGAAAATTAATCTGGATCTTGATCATTTTTAAAATTCAAAATGTCTCTGGTATCACAAAGAGTACCTTAAAAATACTCAATGTATTTGATGAGTAATATACAAAGTAATAGAATTTCTTTCCATAAGACAAGAAATAAAAATCATTCTCAGCATGCAATAATCATGCTGTGTAGCTATGAGTTAGAGATTTCAGGTACCCACAAAATAAGGTCTTGCTGATAAACTTTAATATGCTATTTCTCCAAAAAGTGGACAAATAATGAATAGAAATCCTTGAGCAAACAAACCAGTGGAAATGCAAACACTCATTATTCCTGATATGTTGGCTATCTGGATGAGCCTTCAGATTACCATGGAATGTGCCTGCCTGTCTGGCATTCCCAGCATTCTTACTGTGATACAAGTACCAATTTCCAACAGAAACAATCTGTTTTATACTACAGCTGTGATTTTGGATTTCCGTGCCATACTTCCATAGAACAACAGGTCAAGTTCTCATTCTGAAAACAACCTCACTTATTAAAATGACAGAGTTTTGATATTGGTGAGGTTTAGTGAGATGGGAATCTTTTTGCATGTCTAATGGGAAATGCTTTTAACCTTTTCAGGTAGAATTTTGACAGCATGAATCATGAGCCTCAAAAAGCACCCTCAGGGCGCCTGGGTGGCTCAGTCGTTAAGCGTCTGCCTTCGGCTCAGGTCATGATCCCAGGGTCCTGGGATCGAGTCCCACATCGGGCTCCCTGCTCGGCAGAAAGCCTGCTTCTCCCTCTCCCACTCCCCCTGCTTGTGTTCCTGCTCTCGCTATCTCTCTCTCTGTCAAATAAATAAATAAAAATCTTTAAAAAAAAAAAAAGCACCCTCATTCTTCCTTTCAATAGTTTTAATTTTAGAAATTTGTGCTAAGAAAAGAATTAGAAATGCAGACAAAGATTTATATAGAAGAATTTATATACAAGAATTATTTACAACAGCAAAACAATGGCAACATCATAAATATTGAACAATGTGGAAAAGATTAAGAAATCATATTAAACAAACATTAAATACATCCATATAACATAATCTTACATAGCCACTGAAATAATGTTTACAAAGATGTTATGGCCTGTGTTTCTAATAAATAGTATCCTAAAAAAGCAAGCTAGAAAATTGTGTAAAATGTATAAAAAACTTATAAAGAAACAAGTCCCAAAATTAACTGTCTTTGTGGGTGGCCTTATAGGTAATACCCTCCATTCTTTATTGTGCTTTTTATGTATTTTGCAATTGGAATAGATCCTAAGGATTATCTAGTCCAAAAATCTTCATCTTCTGTAAAATGAAAGGCTTCTGAAGAAATGAGGTAACTTAGTCACAGTTTCACGTTGCCAATAAACCTAAGGCAGCTTTCCTCTTTTCCCTAGTACCTTCTTGCTGCTCCTTGGGGGCATAGAATTATCATTTGGGATAAATCATATGTCTATGTTTTTACCTCAATCCCACTATCTTCAAGCAAGCCCAACATGTCCAAAGACATTTTAAATGCAGCTGCTTGTTGCTATCAATTTAAATGGGCCACTAGCCTTGACTATAAAGAATTAAGGTAACATGTACCAAGACTTTGCATGCCAACTTATAATTAATGGGTTTAGCATCTATTTGATTTCAGGAGCAGGGCTTCTCACCAATGTGGAAGATTGGCGCAGAGTCCTGGCAAGGCAGATGGGGAATTATTTGGCCACTAACTACTTAAAGAGCAAATAGGCAGAACTTCTTTGTGCTTCTGGAGGAAACACAGAAAAACTGTAATAAAGAAGTATCCAGCACAGTAGTCTCAACACATGGTCCAGGACCAGCACATTAGCATTACCTGGGAATTTCTTATTTCTTAACACACCTCCCCATTGTTACTGACTGGGTCAGATCTACTAGGAAAAGGGTTCAGCAATCTGTGACTTAACAAGTCTTCCAGACAATTCCAATACATAGTAAGTTTGAGAATCATGGGCCCAGCAAATAGTAGGTACTATGCTTGTGCTTTGCCAAAACTATGCCCTTTAAACAACCATCCAGAGAGGGATTCCCTTTACCTTCTGATATGTACAAAACACAGAGCTCGCTATTAGGGAAGCAGGGCACCTCAAGCATCATCTCTGCCCTTTATACCCCTTAATCACTTGTTTGGTCACCCTGATAATGAGGTGGAATGCTAAAGAAGATTTTTTAAATTCTAAAAGTTCCCTGTTCTAAATAGACCATTTTGTTGCACAGATGATGAGATTCTCATATGACTTTTATATTTTTCCTTAGAGAAAGAGCTGAAAAGAATTATTATTATTACAAGACTACTATTAACTTCTTGGTGGAATTCTTTCCTTGAAAGCAGAGACATCACCGGCTTGACCAACTCTGAAACAAGGTTACAGAGAATTCGTCACTAAGGGCAAAGAGTATGTGAGTTTCGTTTTTCAGTTGGTTTTGCTCAGACACAGCCTGGAGCACGTTTCATTTTGCTCTACCATACAGCTATATCCTATCACACTAAGTAGTTTTTCCCTAGTTTTCTAAGAAGCAAATGGTGCTTGAATATGCGAAGGAAAGATTCAGTTATTTTCTTAGTATATCTGCAGGTTTATTTTTTCAACTGCTTATTCATTTAATTGTGTGCCTACGAGGTATATGCAAGACATTGTTTTATGCAGAGTAAATAGATAAATAAAACATTCCTTGCTTTACAAGAAGTTTATAATATAGAAGGGGAGATGAGATGAACACAACAAAAAAATATAAAAATATATAACACAAAACATACTCTAGGCCTCAGAGATGTGTGAATCATGTGTGATGAGGTCTCAGATAACTTGTTTACCATTTCTACTTTGAGGGAAATTCCTGGGTAAACTTACAAATTAATTTAGATTTTAAGAAATGGCAGACAGGAAGGAATCCTCAGAGCCAAAAACCTCAGTAGCAATGCAAATCACAAAGCTTTGAAATGTGATCAGGCAAAGGTGAGTAGACCAATAGCAGGGAGCCCACACATTACTATCACTGAGGAGCCCTGTAAAAAAAGAGTGATGTCCAGGTTCATTCTCCTCCTCTGATATAATTTTCAGAAGCGGGGCCTGGGCATAGACTTTTGTTAAGATCCCTGAATCATTCAGGTGTGAAGCCAAGCCTGAGAATCATGCTACAGCTGGCATGGGAAGCTCTGAATGCCGCGCCAAGAAATACCTCTTCTGATTGGGAGGAAATGAGATGTCACTGGAGACTTCTGCATAGGGAAGTGATGTAAGCAGAGCCATGTTTGTGTAATATTAAACTAGCAGTCGTGGTGGGGGTGTACTGTCAAAAGCAGAGACCAGCACCTGGCCGAGTATTTAATTGCCACTGTGATAGCATGAGAAGCACAAAATGTGGAGCCATGGCCCAGATGCCTAATGTGTGCTGCAGCTGAAGGAGAGGGAGAACCAGAAGATGAGCTTTAGCACATGAGGGGCTGAGGGAACGCAGTACTTGCAAGAGAAACCTGCCGGCAGAACCACAGACGTTACTGGGGTGGAAGATGACAAGTGTAGTTTGCTACATGTTCAGACAGTGGGACACACAAATCCAAAACATTTATCAGGTACTTGAAAATCAAGACTCTCTAAAAACTCTGCCTACAGAAGACAGATTAGGATTCAACATTATGCAGAGGTTATATCTACAGAGGAGATTTTTTTAGTGAGATATAATTGCATATAACATTATATTAGATGCAGGTGCACTACATAATGATTCAATATATGCATATATTGTAAAATGACCACCACAGTAAGTCTAGTTAACATTCATCATCACACAGTTACAAATTTGTGTGTGTGTGTGTGTGTGTGTGTGTGTGTAGAACTTTTACCATTTACTCTCTTAGCAACTTCAAACATAAAATACAGTGTTATTAACTATAGTCACCATGCTGTACATGGCATCCCTAGAACTTATTTTTTTTTAAAGAATTTTTTAGGGGCCCCTGGGTGGCTCAGTTGTTAAGCGTCTGCCTTCAGCTCAGGTCATGATCTCAGGGTTCTGGGATTGAGCCCTGCATCGGGCTCCCCGCTCAGCGGAAAGCCTGCTTCTCCCTCTCCCACTCCCTCTGCTTGTGTTCCCTCTCTCGCCGTGTCTCTCTCTGTCAAATAAATAAAATCTTTTAAAAAAAGAACTTATTTATTTATTTGAGAGCGAGAGCACACAAGTGGGGGGAGGGGCAGAGGGAGAGGGAGAAGCAGGCTCCCTGCTGAGCATGGAGCCCGATGCAGGACTCTATCCCAGGACACTGAGATCATGACCCGTGCCGAAGACACAGACACTTAACCAACTGAGCCACCCAGGCGCCCCCCAGAACTTATTTCTAACTGGGAGTGGGTACCTTGTGGCCACCTTCAACCATTTTGCCTAGCTCCCCCCTCCCCCTTCTGGCTGCCACCAATCTGTTCTCCAGAGGAGATTATTGAACCTGCAGAGTAGAAAAATATCTTGAGGAAATATCAAGATAGGGGAAAAAAAGAAGACTGCAGATAAATGTCTTGGAGAATGTCCATATTTGGAGGAAGATCATAGAGAAGAAGGGTCAGAAGGGTTGGAGAAGCAGGAGAGGGCAGCATTAAGGAAGTTAAGGGAGAAAAGAGTTTGTAAGAAAATTCTAGCCCCAGTGGGACCTAGACATTGCTAGGACAGGTGTTTATTCCACTGATTCACACATTTTACCAAGTTTGGGAATCACTGCTAAGTAAGATTAAGGAAATTGAGAAATTGCCTCGCATTAAAGCTTAATTTCAGTTTTTAAAAAATTTTTACATAACTTTTGGAAGAACACTGATATTCTACTCAGGCTCAAATCTGCTTTCATACCAAAACTAATACAAGCATAAATACAGTGACTATGTTTTGTAACAAAAAGGAGTTTCTTGGTAAATTCTGAAAAAAAAATTATTTTAAGGGGGGGGGAGTCAGATTATTGAGGCTTAATCAGAGAGAGATTACTTTTTCTTGAGTCTTGGTTTCCCAAACTGTAGTCTAGACATCCACAAAGAGATGCTGTTAGGAAGAAGCAACTTTAGCTAAAAGGAAGATGAAAAATCATAGAGAATATCCAAAGGGAAATATTAATGAATAATGATTAACTGATTAGTTAATTAATTCTCCAGGGGGAAAGTCAAATCTCAAAGGGAAGTGATTGGGGAGGTTTACAATAATTATAAAATGGAGAGTAGAAAGCAAAAGTGGTAAAAAATGAAGAGGCAGTCTCAAAAATGTGGTTAGATGCTCCCAAACTCCTCCCAAATTGAGGGAAACATTTAAAATATTTCAAGCAGCTAAATCTGATAATACAACTAGTATAGTAAACACACCATATCTCGAGTCCCCAAACTCCCTGTAGTCAATCCACACACTCTGTCATCACTTGAAAAGTTCCATATGAAACAGTTTGTTTTTCTTTCCTGGAGTCTTTCCTTAATCTAAATATAATATGAATATTATTTATTTTTACAAATTAAATCTGTCATTCGAAGCATAGTTTAGTCTATGGCAAAACCAAACAAAATGTCTAATTTCTGAAAGAAAAAGACGTCTTTAATTCTAAAGAAATATGAAAAGAACAATGACATGAAATAAATTCCAGTTGACCCTTGAACAATGCAGGGGTGAGGGGATACCAACTCCTGTAGAGTAGAAAATCTGTATAAAATTTTCACCTCCCCCAAAACTTAACTACTCATTACCTACTGTTGACCGAAAGCCTTACCAATAACATGAATAGTCAACTAACACATATTTTGTATGTTCCAAGTATTATATGCTGTATTGTTATAATAATGCAAGCTGGAGAAAAGAAATATTATTAAGAAAGTCATAAGGAAGAGCAAATACATTTATAGGACTGTTCTGTAAGAAATCCGTGTATAAGTGGACCCACATGGTTCAAATCTGTGTTGTTTAAAGGCCAACTGTATTTATAAAAATTAATTTGAGATGAAAACAACATAGAACATCAACCAAAGTTCTCAAATTTACCTGTGCTTTAGAATCACCTGGAGATTTTAAACTCTAGATCCATTAAATCAGAACATCTGGACCTAGAAACTAGGAAGCAGGAGTTTAAAGCTCTTCAGAGGATTTCCATGGACAGCCAAGTTTGAGAACCACTGATCTAAAAAGATCAGAGGGAATCCATGTTACCTGGAGTCTGAAATGAAATATTTTAACCGACCACTGAATTTGGCTATTAATTTTGTAACTGAGTCAAAACTAGGTGACATGTAGTTTTTGTTGTTCTACAAAAGCAACCATATGTATCTGCCAAGGGAAAAAAAACCCGCAAGATTTTTTCCCTTCACACTAAGCCAAACAATAGTATAATATGTTATTTGTAATATGGTTAAATAGAAAATGATTAATGCTGTAACTTAAAAAAAAAAATAAAAGTAGCAGAAAGGGCATTTAAAGAAAGAGTTCAGAGAAAGTATCTTCAAAGCTATATTAAACATTTCCCAGCTTTGGAAAACTTAAATACCCAATCTGGTTTCTATGAAACTTAAAAAGATCAAACGATTAGAAGGAAGCTAGGCTTGAATGAGTAATGCTGGGGATTTCAGTAAACATCTGGTTACCATTTTCAATGGTAAGAACTAACCCACTTAAGGAAGCAGTTTAGTTTCTTTGGAGTAAAAATGAGACACTGGCTTTTTGTTCTCTTTGCACAGTGGAGGGTAAAGGAAACATCAGAATGGAGAGGTCACTTGAAGCTCAACTTTTATAAATAAGAAAGCTTTTTTCAAAAACTAAAGTAAATTGAACTCGGGTCTCTGTAGTATAAACAACTCAACTGAGTTAAGGTTAAATAAACATTCCTTGAGCCCTAGTGTGCCAATTAAAGAACAAATTCTGTTTGGTCGTAAATACATCAGTAATTCTATAAGCATGGAGGAAAATAACAATAAACCTGAACACACAATTACCGCCTGTCATACTACAATAAAATAGAATGGGTGCAGACCAGTAAGTTTCTTTGATTCAACTTCCTTTTTTTTTCTCCCCAGTTTGATTAACTAAAGGCACAGAAGCACTTCTGATATCACCCAAAAGCTATTCCTTGCATAATAAAAAACGTATGTCAAAGGCGTTCTTGGTGAAATACTGACAAGGCAAAACACACTGTGCCTTTTAAATGTGACCTTTACTCTTTCGTCTTCCTGCTAAGTAATCATAGAGCATATTAAACTCAGGGAAGCAGCAGGGGTGCTGGTGTGAGGCTGCAGACAGGAAGGAAGGAGAAGAAGAGGAGTTCATTAGGCTGTTTTAAAGGATCAGTAGAAGCATCTGCTATCAACATGCACTACTAGCCAAAGGGGAATCACCCTGGATTTTGCCTCCAGACCAATGCTTCTCCACTCCTTTGCTCACCATTCCTCTCTTCCGCCCTTGGACGTGAGACTAAAAAGACTAAAGAAAAGGAATCCTTAGAATGATGAGGTTTAAAACCTTGTCTTACTTTCCCTCATTCTGTACATACAAATGTTATAGTGCCGACCTGAAAAAGACTTGGGTGGTGATTTTACTCATTCTCCTGAGTTATAAATCAAGTGCTCGGGAGCACCCCTGACTTGATGCCATGCCAACAACACCTCCTAGGTTCTGAGATGGGCAGTTCCACTGCTGGGTAACTCTGACTGATAAAATGTTCATCCTTAAATTGGCCCTGGTTATGCCTTCTAGAGTTACTACAAATAAATCTTGTACCCAAGTGTCCCGTTAAACAGTGGGGGCACAAAAATATTGGTCCAACTACTTCCAGGGCCTCCCAGAAACACTGTTTGCAATTGGAACCATCCATTTTCTTGTGCCTGCTGCAGAGCTGGTTTCAGCTGCAACTGCAGAAATATGCCCTCTTCAAGTATACGTAAATAATTCTCACCCAATGATAAAATATACTATGTGTCAGAGTCTCTTAGACCATATATTACTTAGACTCTACCCTGGGAGCAAGTTAAAAACTTTTGGAAAATATTTATTCTCTCTTAGGCCCCTACTCCATTCTATGAACTAAAACAATGATTTACTAAATAGGACCTGGATGATTTGAAAGAGAATAATTTGATGGTGATTCTATCTTTTTCTGTAGAGAAGGTGCATGTTATAAAATCCCTGGGTCATATGATACATTTTTCCAAAGCAAGGGACTGGAAGAACATAAAGATGAATATTTTACACTATGCTAAGCAAAGAAGTAAAGAGCGTACTGTAAAGGACACAAATGGGACCTAAATCACAAGATGGGTGCTTGACCCTAAATGCTTTCTATGTCCACAAGCCACAAAAGCTATATGCTTACTTTCACGTGTCCTTTATTGGACAGCATTTTGTTAGGTAATGCTATGTGTTTCATTGTTTTATGGGATATTAAACCCTCAGTGAATCAGTCATCACCGCTAGGCAGATAACTCACAAATTCTCATCTCCTGCCCTGGCCTCCCTGTTTTCTTCAGTTTTTGGTAAATGCATTCAGATGAAAAGCTCAAGGCACCTGAGACTAAATATGCCTAGAACTAAACTCATCCATCCTCCTCCAAAATCAACAGACAGTAACATTGGTAAATGTGACAGAGGAGTCTTAAAAGCAAAAGAAGAAAAGAACTCTGAAAAATGGACACAAGCACTAAAAGCCCCAACAGGTAATATCAGCCCTATATACTACCATAGTTGTAGTTGAATTACCTTTATATAAGAACAGATCTGAGCATAGGTAGAATATCAGTGTACCTATAAAGTTACATAAAAATGGAAGGCTTATCAATTAAGTTTTAATGTGAATTCTCTGAGGTACTTCACTATTTAAGGGGCTCAAATATTGGGGCACCTGGGTGGCTCAGTCATTAAGTGTCTGCCTTCGGCTCACGTTATGATCCAGGGTCCTGGGATCGAGCGAGCCCCACGTCGCGCTCCCTGCTCCACGGGAAGCCTGCTTCTCCCTCTCCCACTCCCCCTGTTTGTGTTCCCTCTCTTGCTGTCTCTCTGTCAAATTAAAAAAAAAGGGGGGGGGCTCAAATATTGGTACACTATGTTATCTTCATTTATTCAGTTGTATTCAATAAATATTCATTGTGTGCCTCTAGGTGGAGGGCATGGTTTTAAGTGATAAGACGAACAGACATGGTCTCTGACCTCAAGGAACTTATAGATTTTTTTCTTAATGAGGGGTCTTTCCCAAGGGAATGGTCCAGGAGACTATGTGTTGGAATTTCAGGAGGGTTTAAAACCCAGGCCTTTCAATGGGAACATGTAGGTTGATAAAGAGGGTCTTGAAATCACCTATCAAGTTCATTTATTACAAAATATCTATTAGCAGCACCCCTATGTTCTTCATATAGAACCCATTTTAAGTGTACCTCCCCAGAAAGGAATCTCCATAATCTCCCCTCTGGAATTAGTTCTTGACAGAAGTAATGATATTATCTCCCATTCCTGGAGTGCCCATAATGTGGCATTCATAGAACAATCCAAAACAAACAATTCCCAGAGAAAACTAGGGCTTTGAGAGGTTAAGTAACTTGTCGAAGGTTATATAACCATTAAAGGTAACACTAGAACTCAACCCAGGTTTGATCTTACTCCAAACTTAATTCTTTTTAATTACCACAGTCTACTACCTCCCCAAGAAAGCAATTACTATGGTTAAGCTCTTCTTACTTACGGGTAATTTAAATCTCAACTTCCTTATAGGTTCTTCTTGAATACAAATAAACTAAAGAAAAAAAAACCTGAAATATGCTTTCCATCACAAGAGCTAAGCTTGATCTGTAGTAGTTGCTTCTTTTCCATACAAACCCCAGAAACAGCTTTTGGCAAGTAGCCATTATAAATAAACCTTCAAAATTAAACTAAATTTCAAATTGTACATGGATGTGTTGGACATTTTCGAAAGTGAAAGTGAATGTAAATATAAATATAGGAGGATAGAAAACTATTAAATTATAAGCTGGGAAGGAAATAGGTTTTTTCTTCTCTAACATATTTTCCACAACATTAAGTAGTGATCTGTATCTCTCGCTCTATTAACTATATCTTTTAATAGTGCTTCCCAAGAACACAGCTGGATAAATTACAGTGTCCTTATTAGGGAGGGAAAAAACCATGAAGCAACATTATTTAAAATGGCATTCTCCAGAACACAATGTATCAAGTTTAATATCAATACAAATATCGATAAATGCTATCACCATATTAACTCTAGCCCTTCCTAGAAATGCCTTTGTCATACCATGCTGTAATGTTATATTCTCAGCTCCTGTTGGAAGGTTGCTGTATGAACTAAGATATGACATCCACTTCATCTGCCTCCTGACCCATTACATAACTTAGGTTTGTTTTCTTAATAATCCCTTCAAGAAATGTGTTTTAAATATACTACTTGGGCATGTGGGTGGTTAGGGGAAGGAACTTCATGTTCCCTTCTTTCTGAGAGTAAAATTTCCATTCTTTTCCTTGTTGCTCTCGATATTTGCAGGCTCAAGCCAAAATTAAGCTTCAATTATGGTAACTAAGAGGAACATCCTGACTGAGCCCTAACTTTCTATTTCCATTTTAGTAATGTTATTATTATATGTTTTATTGTAAACCATCAAATCCTTTTTGAATGAGGTTTGGTATAAGTTACAAAACTAAACTATCTCAGTCCTAGAGTTTAACCATCAGCTTGGGATGGGATCAGATGACACAGTATTAATCTAGCGACATGGGTCAGCAAACTTTTTCTGTTAAGGGACCAATAAATGTTTAGTCCATAAGAGCCATACCATTTCTGTTACAACTACTCAGTTCAGCTATGGCAAAACAAAGCAGCCAAAGACAGTATGGAAACAAATGTGTGGCTACATTCCAATAAAACTTTGTTGACAAAAACAGGCCACATTTGGCCAGCGGGCCATCGTTTGCCAAACCGTGGCGAAAAAATCGATATGGTCTTCCACTTTTTGTGTTTCTTCAAAAAAACATTCCACGTAAAACCCCCACGTTACAAAAACAAGAGCAATTTGAAACCATAAGAATGACCAATTCTGTAGCGAGTTGGCATTTGTTTTTCACAGGGACTATATAATACATTTAATTTAGAAGTGCAAGGTGTATTCAGAAGTGAAGAGAAAACTGATAAATATGCACTACTCTTCAAGTATACAGAAATAACTCTGATCCAATGATACAACCTACTGAGACAGGGTCTCACGGACGACATACTACTTGGATGTTACCATGGGAATAGGTTAAGATCTTTCGGAAAACATCTGCTTTCTTTTAGGCTACTATACTATTCCATGGACTAAAGCACTGATTACTAAGTAGTGAAGGGCAATGATTGGTGGGTGCTTCTCTCTTTTCCTTTAGAGAATTATATGTTCTTACAAATGCAGGGACATAAGATATATTTTTCCAAAGCAGGAGACTGAAGGACGATAAAGTATATGTCTTACGTGCTGCTAAGTTTTATAGGCCTACATCTGTAAAGACAATTGTCCTCTTACTGTTTTCAAAATCAGCCTAAAGATTAAATGCTTGTAAATACCTATATGGTTAATACTTAAGTAGTAAAATGGCATTATAGCAAGCAGACTTTTGCATTGTTTTATTCCCAGAATTAAGTCTAGAGATTGCTATGTCTTGAACCAGCAGTATATCCCTTAGGATAGTGTGCCCCAGTGGGATATATATCAGAATCATATGTGTCTGTTTTTAACATATAAACTTCTGGGCCTCACTCCCAGACTATTGAATCAAAAAATAGTGGCTGGGCTTTACGTCGTCTCCTCCCAGAACTCTGATGGGGTGGACAAAGTGACTAAATTCTCACCACATACTATCATGAAGCAATATCATTATTGCCTTCAACAGATAAGAGAACCAGAGCTCAAAGAACCTAACTTGCCTAAAGTTGCATACCCGCAGCCCTACTGTCTTTCGGGATAGAGTCACAGACTTCTGTTATATCACTAGAATGGAATTAACCAGGGAAAAAAACCATAATGCCCACATTCTAACTTAGAACCCGAGACTGTTTACTTTTCCTTTCAAGGAATGTTTACTAAATAAGTAGTAGGAAAGCTTAATAAAATATAAAGCCCAAATGTTATTCTACAAAAACAGATTATCCTTAATAATAGTGGAATGTTGCCTGGCTATGACCCTTTTATTTTTTCGATTTTTATCCATTTCTGGCCTTAAAAGTTTAAAAAAAGAAAAAAAAAAGTAGCTCCAGGCTGGAAAGAGGCCGCCAGTGCTTCAAACGATGGCATAGAAAGAGGTCAGCAGAACTGATTGGGGTCAGATCAGAAGAGGAGAGAAAAGCAGGTAAAATGGATAGGTAGAATAGGAAAATATTATTTTGTATTTATTTTCCTCCAACCAAGCATGTATTTTATAAATGTCTCAAATCTGCTCCTGGGCACTTAGTAACATTTGTGTTAGTACCTATTTTTTTTTTTTTAATGTAGTAGCTTCAAATTTCAGTTTAGCAGAGAGCAGAAGCTGCAACAGCAAAGTTAAAGACAGGAGGGGTAGGTCTCCCGATCATTCTGAATTGCTTCCATTTCCCCCAAGATGCTCACCATGGAGAAATTAAGTTTAAATGCGCAAATATAGCACCATACTTTCTGCTGCCGTACATATGGTAAAGTAAGCATGAGGTGAATATGGGAAACAAAAGAAAAACGAATTTGACAAGAATCAAATCTTTAGAAAATATTTTTATAGTGAGTGCCTCAATGCAAACACAATTTAGAGATTAAATCTGTGGCCATGGAAAATAAACTGCAATAAAAAAGTGATTTTTTTCCTACATGTTAGAAAATCAAGGAAATGTTAGATTATGGTCACAGAACTTTTTTATTTCAGGTATTTGAGGTTGCCCTCACAGTGAAAACTATAAAATTGGATGAAAAACCAAAAGTCAATTTTGCATACTCATGAAATTGCTACCCTTCTTGAGGCCTTATCCAGGAATAATATCTTATTAGACGGAGTCGAAGAAACCAAGAAAGAATGAGGAAGTGGATGTTTTACAAGATGAGGGAATATGGGGTAAGTGAGCCAAATCAGCATTTACACTGACAAAGTCTGGTGACACCCATCTCGTTATCTTATGCTGGGCCCAGCAGCTGCTTTGGCTGCCAGAGTTTATTGCCTTCGGGCTGTCTTTGCACTCTTCTTGATATTTGGAAGATGCAAAGTCATCCTCCGCGTAAAACTGACCCAAGGACATTAAGGGAGAGAGCAGACGTATTCCTTCTGAATTGCAACTGGACAGAATTGAAGATTGGAACTGAACTGAAGTTGAAATGCACGGAGAACCCACCTTGTGCCCCTGCACAGTCAGGAGCAGCTTCAGGGAGGCAAAGAACACAGCAGTTTTGGACACCAGCGGTGTGTCATCACGGCCGGAGCTGTGCACGCCTGCAGGTGCACAGCTCCCGGCATGCAGGTGGTGGGTACAAAATCACCTACTGCAGGGATGGGCTAAGATGCTTTATGGGATGAGAGGGAGACTCAACATTTTATATCTTTCCTTAACACAGATAAATGGCTTTTCTGACAATACCATTTATGGATGCTCCAGAACTCTCAATTGGTCCTTCTTAATAGAGCCAAGCACAATGCAGTTTCTAAAATTCATTTTCAGCCCTCTTTGATATTCCAGAGCTTTCACCTGCCCTTTGGTTTTTCTCATTTGCTTCCAGAAGCCCAGCGCTCTAGATTACCATAGGACTCCTAGGGGACAGGGCCCAGCAAATGGTGTTCCTGAAGACCTGTCCTCATGGCCCATACTCGGCAGGTTTTTAGAACCTTTGTTTTCATCGAAGTGTATCTTTTTGGGCCCTATCCTCCAACAGCTTTGCTAGCTTAGCAGCTTGCACCTTCACAGCCAGTGCGGCGAAAGGTGAACATGGTGAAGGGGAATGGTGGCTAACTGTTCCCCTCACCTCATTCATTCAGTGGCATCAGCTAGCTCTTGAAAGAGCAAGGTGGAGTGTATCTGCTCGGGAAATGTTAGCTGTTATTGCTACTGCCCTTTCTGACCCTCATCATCTCCTCAACTTTCTTTTCAAATACCTTGTTTAAAAACTTGTCTTTTATTTCTCACTTCAAATGACAGAAATAAAAGTACTTGACTAGTAATAGTTTGTGTGATAAATATCCATACTTCTTTCGCATTTTAGAGCCAATCTGTGAATCACATTTAAGCTGGCTTCTCGAAACAATTTCCAGCACATTCTACTTGCAGTCAGATGAAGTGGCAATTTTCTTAAAATATGGAGCAGTTTGGTGCTGGGCAGAACATGTATTCAGGCTCATAAACATAAACATTTTTTATGTAGCATTTAAATATGAACTATGCAACTCCAAATGCTACAAAAATATAAACAAAATAATTTCAGGAATAAAGAAATATAGCTAAAGAAAAATTGAGAGGAAGCCAAAAAGAAAAAAAAAAAAAAAAGGAGCCAAGTTTTCTTTGATGCAAGAAAGTTGATCATGGGTAAAAATTTGTTTTTATAAATTTCTTTAGGGAAAGAATGTAGCACACTCTAGAAAGTGTTTCACATTACATATCAAGCAACTTGGGTATTTACTTCTTATTCTGACCTTTTTCTAGCAGCCCCAGCCCAAGGCCAGCACCGAGCCTTTCTTCAGCGATGACAACCATATAGCGATGCTGAGTGAGAATGTGCTGGTGGAGCTGAAGCTCTGTTTTGCTGAAGGAAGGAGGCCTGTAGAGTATGGCCCTTCTGTCATGGCTGCCAAAGTGTGTCTCTATTGATTGCTCCATCTAAAAAAAACAAAACAAAACAAAACAAAAACAAGAAAGAAAGGAGACATAAAAATTCAAGAGGAGGAAGTAGCACACTGTCCTTGAAGACATCATTAATGCAAATCAAGGACCATTCCAAAAGTTATCCTGTCAGTTTTTCTCTGGAAATGAAAGACGGATTCTCTGAAAGGCTGGCAAGGACAAAGGCGACCTCATATGCAAGAACTGAAGGTGAACTGAATTCTTCTCACTATTACAGAGATGAAAATTTTAGGCCATTAAAATATAGAGGTCCTAGAGGAATACTATTACATAGAAATACAGAGCTCAACTCTAGCTGAAAATATAAATTAATACCAATGCCTTTCATCTGCATTGTGCTTATATAAAATATTTGCAGATGCATTATCTTCTAACAGTGCTTTTTAGGTAAACACAGGAGAGGAAACCGACTCAGAAAGGATGGATTTTGTGCCAGCAGGACATGTTCAGGAATGGGGAGAGCTGAGAAGCAAGCTCCAAGCTCTTTGGAGATACATAATGCTGCTCAATCATGATGCAGCAAAATTGGAATACACCTCAGTGTGGCAGGGTGGCTCCCTGTCCGCGAAGAGTATCATAATTTCAGGTTCTTCCTTCCATAGTTTATTGCTCCTCCAAATAAATTCTTTCTCACACCGATGTTTGAAATTCCACTAACAAAAGGAATTTTCCAATTGACAAGTAGAAAGAATGCTGATATTTGAGTTCATTATACGGTATAATAGCTGACATTGGGTATTTTCCTGAAAACTTGAGATTAAACCTTAATAAAGTAGACATTTTTTTGTTACCAGGAGCGATGAGATTGGATGGGGGTTAGAGCAAAAACTGGGAGGCCAAAGAGAGGAGACAAAGGAGTTGGGGGAGGATGATGAGGGAAAAGAGATAAAAAAACGAAACTGGGAATCCAAATAATTTACAGGAGTACCTCTGAATCAAACTGTCCACTTTATAGATCTAAAATATATGGACCATGTCTTTTCACTACTTAAATTTCTTCATTACTTCCCATTACTGATAGAATCTATTCCAAATCTTCATCAAAGAACACAAGGCCATTCAAACTTAAACCCTGTCTTTTTTCTCTGGTCATACCACAATCTTAATTATTCCCATTCCTGATCCCACCCTGTTCTTTCATACACATCCCCCTGTGCCTTCTACCTAAAATTCCTTCTTCTTTCTCTCCGTTCGTCCATCTGACTAGCTCCAAATCAAACATCACCTCTTTTGGAAAGTTTTCATTGAAATACACCCTTCCATTAGCACTTATGAAAGGAAGTGTGCATCTCTCCCTGATGTGAGCTCCTTAACAGGCAGTACACATGTACGCATAGTACATGTTTAATAAATGAAGACATCTACAAAATTAATGAGCCACAGTGCTCTATCAAGATCTTTGAAGATATGGGTGGAAAGAAAGAAGAAACAGATTTCGATTATAAACCCTCTGAGGTCAGGAACCATATCTTAGTTTTCATTGCATACAAATTATTGCCATCTGTAAATGAATAGACAAAGCAGAGTGCCGTGCAGGAGAACACAAACTCTGGAGAGACTGCTGGCTTTGGATCCTCTGGTTCCACCAGCACTCTTTGTGTGACCTTGGACAATACCTTCCTCCTATGGGTGCAGTGAGGACTAAAGAGTTACTATCTGTGAATGGCTTAGAACTGTGCCTGGTATATGGGAAATACTACATATGTGGGTTTTTTTTTTTAAGATTTTATTTATTTGAGAGAGAGAGGGAAAACACAGAGGGAGAGTGAGAGGGAGAAGCAGACTCCCCGCAGAGCAGAAAGCCTGACGTGGGGCTCGATCCCAGGACCCTGAGATCATGACCTGAGCCAAAGGCAGATGCCTAACTGACTGAGCCACCCAGGCGCCCCTATATATGGGTTTTTTAAAGATTTATTTATTTACTTGAGAGAGAGACAGAGTGCACACGTAAATGGGGGGAGGGGCAGAAGGCCAGAATCTCAAGCAGACTCCCCACCAAGCAGGGAGCCCAATTCGAGGTGCGATCTCAGGACCCTGAGATTATGACCTCAGCCAAAACCAAGAGTTAGACACTTAGCTGACTGAGTCACCCAGGCACCCCTCTATATGTGTTTTTTAAATAATAATATAAAGAGCAAAGAGTCAGAAAACTCTTTCTGAGTCTAAGCTCTGCCTGGCACACGGTAACATAGGCGTTTAATATGTGTGTGATGGATTTAATAGAAAGGAATAGAACACTAGCTAATCACACCTCCCCTGTGTGGCACTTTGGGCAAACATGATTAATTAGATATTTTCCCTTGTTAAAGGATACTGTGTTTTATTGATAATGAAATGATTGATTGATTGATTGTTAAGGAAACTTTTTAAACTCAAAAATTTAACTGCAGACTGGGACATGATTTCCCAGCCAATATCATTGTTTGTCACAGTAAACTTACAAGAAAGAGCCTTTGAAGTAAAAAACAGGTTGAGCCTCTGTACACAGGACTTAGAGGGACTAGCAGCCCACAGGAGGCCAAAATAAACAAACACGCATCTAGGTGCAAGGGAAGACAGATGCTTCCAAATATATCAGTGTCACTCAGGCGAAATGCACAGTGCCAGAATTCCCTTCTCACATTATTTTCTTTCGTAATCACAGGATGCTCTTCTCTATTACAGCTGGCTCAAGTAGAGCAGTGATTTCACATGAGGACAGTGTATTTTCAAACTTTACGTTATTATTATTTTGAAAGATACATCCCTCCTCCCCCCAACCCCCCCCCCCCCCCGGCCAGTAGCTCTTACCAGTGTATCTTACATAGAGCATATTGTAAATAAAGTAAAATTACTGGCCATATTTTCTAATGACCTTTACAACATAGACTGACGTTTTAACTTGCATCTCAGACTACAAGAATAATGGGAAGTGAGCTTGTCGGTCAAATTATGTTGTATTATCCTGTAATACAAACTGCTCCTGTCCTTGTCATATTTATAACACACTGTATCAGCAAAATGGCCCAAGATCAAGGGGAAGAAACACTTTTAACTGGTCCAACAACAGGTGCACACACTGCATATGTGAAATAAAATCTACATGAATAATTATGTCAACCGCACCAATAAATGTGGGATTATCAAATGCTAGAAGCAGCACTTTGGGAAATGAGAGCTCTTGATTACTCCTACAATTCTAAAGATATATTTTTAGTGGAAGAATTTAACCTGGCCATCACTACAACAACTTAACTTGAGACTCACAGCCCTGAATAGAAGCCCTTAGGAAAGAATGAGTGTTACTGGATGTTAACATTCGGAACTCCCAAGTCACTTCTCTCTCTCCCTTCTTCTAGAAAGAGCTGAAAAATTGTCCCTCAGATATCACTTTGCAGACTATATGAAAGTCATTTTAACTTTTAAAAAGATTTATTGATTTATTTGAGAGGGGGGAAGGGGCACAGCGAGAGGGAGAAGGAGTCTTAAGCAGACTCCATGCTCGTCATGGAGCCCGACATGGGGCTCGATCTCTCGACCTGGAGATCATGACCCTGAGATCACAACCTGAGCAGAAATAAAGAGTAGGACGCTTAACTGACTTTACCACCCAGGTGCCCCTATGAAAGTTATTTTAAAACTGAACACTTTTGGGGAGCCTGGGTGGCACAGTCAGTTAAGCATTCGACTCTTGATTTCAGCTCAGGTCATGATCTCAGGGTTGTGATCTCTGGGTCATGAGATGGAGCCCCACATCAGGGCTCCGTGCACATCCGGGAGTCTGTTTAAGGTTCTCTCGCTGTCCCTCTCCCTCTCCCCTCCACCCCGCATTTGCACTCTCACACTCTCTCTCTCAAATAAATAAATCTTAAAAAGCTGAAAACTTACTATTTTTATTGGAAAGACTTCAAAATCTGAAACTTTTATACCACATTAGATAAAGCAAAAGACAGAATGTTGTAATAAACAACCTGAAGTGTTAGATGCAGCAATGTGAACGAAGAACAGAGGAAGACCAGGCATCCAAAATCTGGATTTGAATTCTGACTCGGCCACTTTCTTGCTTCATCCACGGGGGAGAGTTGTTTTATCTCTCTACATCAGAGTTTTCTCATATGTATAGCTGAAGTAACAAATTCTACCTCATGAAGTTGTATGGGGAATTAAATTAGTTTGCTATATGAAAGTGTCCAACAAAGTATTCCGTCAATAAATGATATCAATTATTAATCAAAATTGAATAATAATATATTGTAACTCTGATTTTCCATTAAAAATTCTATAAGCATTAGGGGGCGCCTGGGTGGTGCAATCAGTTCAGCATCTGACTCTTGGTTTCAGCTCAGGCCCTGATCTCAGGGTTTTAAGATCGAGCCCTGCGTCGGGCTCCATGCTCAGCATGGGGTCTTCCTGGGACTCTCTCTCCCTCACCCTCTGCCCCTCCTCCCTGCACTCTCTCTCTCTAAATAAATATTAAAAAAAAAAAAAGAATTCTATAAGCTTTACAATTACTACAGTTTGGCCTCTGTCATAAAAAGCATTTCTGCAATAAACTATATGTTTCCATATATTTTGATACATGTTTTTCTCTATATGACTCATCACCTTTTTTTAAAAGATTTTATTTATTTATTTGAGAGAGAGGGAGAGAGCACATGAAGAGGGGGGTGGGGCAGAGGGAGAGGGAGAAGCAGACTCCCCACTTGAGCAGGGAGCTTGACACAGGACTCAATTCCAGGACCCTGGGATCGTGACCTGAGCCGAAGGCAGATGCTTAACCAACTGAGCCACCCAGGCACCCAACTCATCAACTTTTAATGCAAACATATAATTTATTTATTATGTTTATTGTCTGTCTCCCCACACCATAAAAGGGGGTAAATGAAACCATATATTTTGTCTATTTTGTTCACTTTTCTTTCCCCAACCTAAGACTACTACTGGGCACATAAGGGCACATAATATATAGTCTTTGAATGGAGGAATACAAACATCTTTTTTTCAACATGTATAAGTCTTGGTTATAAATAGAAAGTGGTGAACATTTGTATTAAGAAACTTATTTCAGCAGAATTTCAAATAGTAGCAAAAATGACAAAAATAAGATTAAATGTTTGAGCAAAGTAATGAATTTGCAGTAGAAAAATCAAATAAAGAACTATATTATAAAATTTTATTTCCCAGTTACTTACAGTATTAAAAAATCTTCAACCAAGACTTACCACAAAAGCAGGAACTATAGCTCTTTAAAATATAGTAAGGATGAAAAATAAAACTTGGATTTTTTTTCACATGACAGAGAAGTGTTTTCTAGATTTATTAAAGTAGCCATGTATTTATGACACATTTTGATGCTCAAATACAAATCATATAGTAGACCTTGGATGTGTGTTATATATAACTAAAAGTCAAATTGCCTTGCTGGTCTAGATCTTTGACATTTTAGAAATATTGCTGAGTCTATCATAGTGAATTATGTTTTAATTTTTCCATTATAAGAATAAAATAGGATTTTTTTTTTTACCCAATGGTGAAATCTGTACTTACTTTAGAGAATTCAAGAAATAACATGGAGTTTTCTCAGATGCATATACTACACATTTTCCACTTAAAAATTTTTTGTAATTACAGGACAGTTCAGGAACCACAGGCTCCCTGGATATGCAAGCAGAGCCTCATGACAACGTTCCTCACCCAAATGAATCTTTAGTTAACCTCTGCCTTTATCTCACAACTGATTAAACTGGATCTCAAGCCCATCATGGAAGGAACACATACTTCTCAGACCTACTCCATGACGATGAGCACCTTCTGATTGCACTCCCAAACTGCACCTTGGGGCTACTGTAACCCATGAACAACCAATGAAAGGCAAGTTTGCTCATCTGTGCCTCTATGTAAGTTTTAAACAATAATAGAAAGACAAAAACGATAAAATTTCAATACAAAAAATGTATTCCCAATACAGCTTTGATGAAATGGCACCCACTTAAATAGCTATTCCCCAAATCCATCACCACCTATTTCTCAATCTATCTTTCCCTTTGGCACTCTTCACAACTTATAGTTATATATTCCTTGTTTAATATCTGCCTCTTACACAAATTTGTATGTTTCATGAAAGCCTAGATGTGTCTGCTTCAGTCATTGTACTTATAGCTTACGATCAGGTTCTAAGTAAGAGGGAATGGATGAATGAATGAGCAAATGAGTGAATGCATGAATGCAAAGTATGAGTTCATTATCTGTAAACATGTGTTTATTTTACTCACTATCTGGTGGAAACATCAACTAGAAAAATCTCAGTGAAAGCTTCGATATTTGCATCTCAAGCCATAAAATATCTATGACTTTTTCATCCCTAATGACTCTCTCCTGCTCTTCGCTACAACCACCCACTCCAACGACTACATCTTGGACTTTGTGGTCCCCAAAACACCCCCACCTCTGAAATTATAAAAGGAGATACTCCATTCTCCGATCGCATTCATGTATTTCCATCTTTTCTCATTTATTCCCAACACATCAGTGTTGGGAATGCCAACTTTCTCCTAGCTCTTTTTTACCTTCTTTCTCTGCAGTCAGATTCCATGGCCCAACACTCCAATAACTCCCTACCCAGTATATTAAATTCCCTTGTTCCACTGCACTTGCATCATTCACACGGTAGAGCTTCAAGCAAGTAAGAGCTGGGCACACAGTGGTTGAAAAGACAGACACGTCTCTGGCCCCACAGAGCTGACAGCCCATCAAGGAAAGCAGACGTACACAACTGGTTATAATAAATTACGACATGCCAGGAAAATCGGGAGGATTAGAGTGCTGCAGAAACTGAGACCCAGAGATCTCAGTAGCCTGCCTGTCCTTCACCTGGGCTGGGTTGTTGAGAGCTCTGAAGAAAAGTGCCTGGATGGACAGATTCTGGTTGGCAAAACCAGTTCAATCTTCAGGGTCCCCAGACCATCCAGCTATACTTCCCTGGTCAATTCTCTCTCACACATTCTCCATAGTGACTAATTTTCCCATTCTCCAGCTACCTTCTTATTTCTATAGATAATGGCCTCCCACTCACAGAGGTAATTAGCACTATTAGAAGGAAACACACTGGGTTAAATAGCCTCTGTTTTGGCAAACCCATAGCCTATCAGCACAACTAACATTTCCCCTTTTCTGCTGACTTCCATAGAAGAAACCTGTCCTCTTCTCATCCACGGCTAATCACTCTGTTTATTCTCTGGATTCTATATCCCCCTTTCTTCCAGGCAACAAACCTCCTTCCAATTTCTACCCTCAAATCCCTGAGAACTTAATCCATCTTTTCTCCTTCTCCTGGATCCTTCATATCCCCTCCCCCTTGGCTCTTTCTCAATATTTATTTATTCACTCACTTACCTCTTTAATATTTTTGAACACTTTCTATACGACAGGCATGGTGCTAGGCTCTGAGCAATGTAACAGTGAAGAACCTGACAAAACTCTATCCCTCACTGAGCTCACTTTTTAGTGGGCGGAGCAATAAACAGTGAATGAAATCTAATGCAAGGTAAGTCCCTGCAGAGATAAAATCTCTGGTCTGGGTAAAGTGTTAAAGAACAACCCTGGAGCTCTTTTAGATGCTGTTACTTGTATGTGTTATGAACGTTGCTTGTGAAAGAAAATGAGAGAAGAAACATTCTTAGAGGGAGGGAAAAGGTGGGCAGAGAAATTAAAAGAGGAAGTTCCTGAAGGTCAGCACCATAGGTACTTTCTACTGTGAATGGTAAATATGCTCATGGACGCAATAAGAAATAACTGGCAATGAGGAGAAAAGTGAAGGTAATACAACATTACTCATTATCTTTTTAAGTAGCTAGTTGGAAACCAAAACCTCATGAGTAGTAGAGAATTTAAAAGTTGACAATTTTATGCTGGGCTTTCTACCTAGGGACAACCTCGATGAACTTCAATTCCTTTTACTAAAAGCCATAGCAGGGGAGAGACAAAGGAGGAAAAGTGGGAGGGTGTTTTCTTGTTTTATTTTGTTTTCTGGATGGATGGGCATCCTGAGAGAAGTCTAGAAGGCCAGACTTCTACTTCCTAAATCACAAGATTTCCTAAGAACTCTAGGCCATCACTCCCATAATACAGAAAAGTTTTTTAAAAAATGGAAGTACTCCATGACCTGGGCAATCACGCTGTAAGAGAGACAAGAGACCTGTCCTAAGAAGACACCTAATCACATCGGGGGAGCATCAGAAGTGCACTGGGAGGTGGGCGCCTGGGTGGCTCAGTCGGTTGAGCGACTGCCTTCGGCTCAGGTCATGATCCTGGAGTCCCGGGATCGAGTCCCGCATCGGGCTCCCTGCTCGGCGGGGAGTCTGCTTCTCCCTCTGACCCTCCCCCCTCTCATGCTCTCTCTATCTCATTCTCTCTCTCAAATAAATAAATAAAATCTTTAAAAAAAAAAAAAAGGAGGGGCGCCTGGGTGGCTCAGTCGGTTGAGCGACTGCCTTCGGCTCCGGTCATGATCCTGGAGTCCCGGGATCGAGTCCCGCATCGGGCTCCCTGCTCGGCGGGGAGTCTGCTTCTCCCTCTGACCCTCCCCACTCTCATGTGCTCTCTCTCTCACGTTCTCTCTCTCTCAAATAAATAAATAAAATCTTAAAAAAAAAAAAAGAAGTGCACTGGGAGGAAAGGGACAGTAAGTACTGCACTGTGGAGCCTGGTTTGGGGTAGAAAGAGCAAGGAGAAGCAGCAACAGGACAGTCAAATCACAATGTGTATTACTAAGAGAGAGGTGAGATATAGAGGATGAAAACCTTCCAGAAGAAAGGATTTGCCATGAAGGTGTTAAGTAAGCAGAGAGAGAGGCTATAAGCCTGACATATTAGAAGAAGAGCGGGAACAAAAGAGGAAAATGGAAGAGAACAGCAGGACAGACCCTGATCTGACCATCCTAAGCTAGAAAATACTGAATGATAAATAACATCATATTGCCTTAATCCACTGGAACATCTGCAATACTGAGACTTCAGGGATATATATATATAATGATTTTTGTTGATCAGTAAAGACTTCCCACCACATCTCTAAAATCTGAAGGTTGACCCTGAGAATTCCTAGGTTGTCTGAATGTTTGATGCCCAGTCTCCTCACTCACAACCTGGAACAACACCGTGCCTTTCTAAACGGGGCACACAGTGTAGAGCTTGTGTAGTTGGGGGCAGGAGGAGAGACTAGTGGAGGGCAAGTGGAAAGACAGAAGAGAGAAGGCAGACTGAAGAGCTTCTTGCTCTTCAGACTCCAGAGAATGCACAGGCATGCCGGCTGCAGCTGGAAGTGAGTTTGCCGCTCACTCCTTCCCCAGGCTGACCCTCACATGTAGCAGGAATCTTGGAGACAGAGTGAAATTAAAAATGAAACCAAGAACACAAGAACAGTGATGTCTCCTCGAGCCCGTGTCCAGTGTCTCCTCCCGAGATGTTTCCCCTTCACGCCTTGCAGCTGTAGTTGGCTAGCAAATTCTCCCCCACTGACGGCTCAGCCATTTCAGCCAACGTGGAGGAACTTTGAGTCCCCTTTCTGCTCCTCCCACTTTCTCTTTTTTCTCTTTCTTATCTGTTTTGGAAGTCATGAGAAGCATCTTTTTCAGCCCCCTCTGGAGGCTTTTCCTCCAACTAATTCAAGGCTCCCCCTTTGTGGAGGCGCCACCCACGATGCACAGCTGTGGGTCTTCAGTTTACTGTTTGCTGTAACTTTACAGACATAACAAAGACCCAGCTGAGATTACAAAAACACAGAGATGGCCGGGAGATGGTGCTCAGGATAGCGTCCTTGGAGATATCTTTAAGCATAAGATAAAGCTTTAAATGAGATCCGGAGAGAACGAAGGTTGCTTTTTCTTTGGGCACATTCGATTTTGCTTCCTATTTTGGATCAAATAAAAACCACTCCCAACTGTTCTTCCTTTGTCTCTTCTCCTTCCTTCTGCTTTCCTGTCTCTATACTCTTCCCCCTTCTCAGTCTCCCCTTAATCAGACAAGCACATAGAGTTTAAGAGAAGGAAGTTACTTTCTTCCCAACCCTCAAGCCCTGATCATGTCTGCAGGTTTTAGAGTAAATATTCTCTAGCCCCCTGAATCTTACCACGGTGTCAGCAGCAGTTGAAGGACATCCGTAATGAAGAAAATATAAAATCGACAATCCACAATTGTGAAACACCAAGCAGAAAACAACGGGAGACCTTGTTCTTTTGAAAAATGTTAAAATAACAGCAAATCTCTCTCCCCTCCCCCCACCCCCGTGCCCAAACAACGAGTTAATTCAGCAATTCAGTCTTAAAATAGCAAGTTCCTACAAAAGCAACGTAACAGACAGGAAGGAGCACTGGGGTCATTACAGCAGTACAGATACCTAAGCATCATATAATCTACCAAACATTTTTATAGATGCCAGAGACTCTGAATCTCAGTTTGAGTCTTTGCCAGCCAACTCCCCAAGGCCTTCTAAATCCTGGGTTTACCCTCTACTTCCCACCCTCCATTCATTATCTGCTGATGCCACGTAAGCTCTACTTGATGTACTTCAATTTCCTCATCTGCAAATAAGCACCAGCCTTCCATCTTACTTCTCATGCTAGTGTAAGGATCAAAGGAGATTCGGTGAAGATAAAAAGCAGTTGAAAATATATAGCCCCCATAAAGTAAGATGCATTAAATATCTCTTAAAGAAGTTATTGCATAAAAGAACCTCTTGACAAATTAAAATATTTTAAATTGTTAAAAGATAAACTGAGGCATATTTAACATTTTGAGTTCATTTGAGCAAAAATCCATTCCAATCTGGCAGCGCCAAACCCGAAGTGGTTAGGTGTGCTCCGCCCATAGGAGCCAGGGGAAAGACTTATACAGAGAAAGTGTGGAAGCAAAGAATGGAAATTATTTGATTGGCTACAGCTTGTTTTTTTGTGACTGGTTGTCGTCAGCATTTTGAGTTCCTAACCTTGAGGCATTTACAGGCTTAGGTCGCCAGGGCGTCGGAGCTACATCAGTCTTAGGGCCTCTTTGTGTAATGAATTTAACAAAAAAAAACCTTAAACATTCCAATCATGTGATTTCACAGGGGTTCTGTCAAATTACAAGTGGAATAGGATAAGGTGGTGCTTATATATTAGGGGCATTAACACATTTAAAAATAATTGATCATCATTTCTACTATTCTTTTACAAAAACAGAATGTTAGAGCAAATGTATCATAAAAAAATACAGCCATTGATACCATATATAAAATGGACATACTTTTTAGATTTGGGTGCTAGATAAAAATTAGGCAGTAATGTTAATTGTATAACTAAATATGATTTAATTTTATACTTTGTTAGAACACTCTATAAATAAATTCACAATAAGGATATAAAAAGTTCTTTAGCCCGTTACATTCCCTCTTTATGGCATAGAAGATAATGGTCGCCATTGTCTAGTTTTAGGATCTTCCCTAGCATTCACCTATTAAATTCCTGAGCTCCTCATTTGCATTCTTCATTTCCTTCTTCATTCTCCCCGCCCCGCCCCGCTCCCTGCTACAAGGCTTGCTGCTAACCCGCCCAGCACCCTCCAGAGCCCAGTTTATGATCTCGACAGTCCTCCTAGCCCTGCAGTCCTCGCTGCATTTCAACACAGCACACATACGGGCCCCAGGCTTCCGCAGCAGGCAATCACAAGACGACATGTGCTGGCCAACCTAGAATCTCTTTCAGCACCAGAGGGAACATGCCCCACTCGGCACAGAGAGTCCAGCCTTAAAAAAATATCTGCCAGATGTAAGGGCAGAGTTCAGGCACTGAGTTGGGGATGAAGATTCTCCATCCACTGTCTACCCAGCCACCACACTCAAACCTCCCAGGAGAGGAGGACAGGTGCCTAAACCCACTTCAGGTAAGTGTCTAATATTGTTAATCCCATGCAGATAGAATCTCTGGCTCCTGTCTTTCCCCCTCAGCACTCACATCCCTGTAGCAACCAATTTTTGCGGATTCTCCCCAGAAATCCAGGGTCCCCATGAACTGCACAGATGGTGAAGGATGGAAAACGAACATACGCCCTGCAGGTGCCCCTGCATCTCCAGGACAGCAAGGGTCAGCTGTAGTTCTTGTTCAAATGAAAGGCCACAGGATAGAGGCACATACCTCACGAACGCAGAGAAACCCTGCCTCATCCTACCCACGTGGGGGACAAAGTGTTAAGATGAATAGAGGAACAAGTGTTAAATATTCAGGCACCACACTCCACATGAAAAAACATCCTGCTTTAAACCAAGTTTGTACATGAAGTTTCCGTAAAGCATACATTTATGCCTTGGCTCTCATTCTGTTTTCTTGCTTGCTCTGAACACCCTTGTGGCTGTTCGTGCTCCATAGTCTCCTCATCTTATCCCTTCAGCCCACTAGCCAGTTCTAACATACAGCCTTGGCTCTCCTTGGGGACTACCCTGGGTAATACTTTCCCAGTCCCATGGAGAACTAAGAACCCTCTTTTCCATGCTTCCCCTCTAGAAGCCTCCACCTAGTCTCCCCTGGTCCCACTCATGTTAAATGGTCCAGCACAAGATCTTATAGGCCAGATCTAAAGAAGAAACCATCTCGTCTTGTGTAACAAATTGCTTCGGTCTTTTCAGGAAAGTGAGGACATCTTATAGATTGAAGAAGACCTGGATGGGTTGTCAGGGGAGACCAGAGTTTAAAAATCAACTGAAAGTACAAAAGAAAAATTTAAGGACTACAGGCCACCATGGGAAGCCCTACACTGGACACACAGCATGAATTTTACTAGATTGCATTCATCCATTCATTCAACTCATGTGCCAGGCATTGTCTCAACTTGATCCCCACCTTGATCCAGCTGCCAGAAATTTATTAGAAGGTTTTGCTTAAATGCTAGCTTTCACTGGGGCACCTGGGTGGCTCAGTCAGTTAGGCATCTGACTCTTGATTTCAACTCAGGTCATGATCTCGAGGTCCTGGGTTTGAGCCCCAAGTCCCATGTCAAGTTCCACAGTCAGTGGGGAGTCTGCTTGAGGATTCTTTCTCTCCTTCTGCCCCCCACCCCATGCTCTCTCTCTACTTTTTTTTCTCTCTCTCTCAAGTAAATAAATAAATCTTAAACAATAAATGCTAGACTTCACAGGAAGTAGTTACATTATTAAAAATTCTTGGTCACTTTTTCAGGGTTTTCCTAAGAATTTTGCTTAGGATCATGTGTACATCATTGGGGGATGAGACATTCTCCCATTTATAACACAGAAAAGGGACTTCCTTTTAAAATGTCATCATTTTATATTAAAGACAGGAGACAGTTCTAGCTTCCTAAAGTTTATATTTCTGACAGAATATATTTTCACAAATACATTTTATCTGTTCTCCAGCAAACAAGTTTGTTTAAAGCAGACATATTACTTTAACTATTGTCTCTTTAAAAGAAAAATAATCAGCTTACCTGCTTTTCCCTCATTTTTATCTTCTCCTCCACAAAAAAGAAAATTAACTCTGCCCCAAATCATCCATTTTTTAAAATAGCTTATGTAGCCCTGAAATATTTGGACAAGTAGGTTTAGCTTGTGTGTAGGAAGCTTCAGATGGGTTATTAATGTTTTCAGTGTTTACTCAAAAGAGAGAGAGAGAGTTAATAATAAAGAGAGGAGTAAGGGAAAACCCACTTGAAATCACTTCTGCCCTCTGGGTGTGTCTAATAGGGAAAGTTTACTGCTCAATATGAAAGTCGACTTTCTGGTTGATACTTTGCTAAGGTCAGATAGTTCCTGCACTGCTACAAAAAAGTTAATTTCCTGTTCCATTTTTCCTGAAGCATTTGTGCACTTGGCTAAATTAATGCTAGATTTTCCACCAGGGAAGAACTAGGCTTAGGGCTGAAACTATTGGAATACTATTATACTTTCTATTGCTTGTTAAAGAAACAGTGAAACATCAAGAGGAAACTCAACTGTGACAGTGCAATTTTGGACTCCTAGTAACATTCTGAAACATAACTGCATAACTTGACATTTGTGTAGCACATTATACTATAACTTTTTAATGAAAGAAGGAGTATTCCCCATACTCACATTTATGTTGCCTATATGCATTCTTTTCCCTCAAGAGATGCCAAGTGTGGTGAGAATATTTTCATGACATTATCCTTTGGGATGTGTTAAATTAATTGAACACTGAGGTTATTAGACTGAAGTGGCTATAATGTGAGGTGGTCTAGGAAAGCAAACCAAAATCTAAGCCTGTAAATACCTAGCAAATGCTTAGCAAATCAAAACCTAAGGACAACCAATCAAAAACAGCCAACTAGGCTTTAAGCTTTAGCCAATCAATAATTGCCTTACCTTGCCTGTGCCTTTTCTCTATTAAAGTCTCTCCCTGAGCTCCTGATGGGGAGACACTCTTAACCACTTCCAGTTTGGTGCTGCCTGACTAGAATCGATTTTTGCTCAAATAAACTCTTAAATTTTCCAATATGCTTTGGTTTATCTTTTAACAGATGTGATAATGTTGACTCCCTCACCTTTTATAATCTCAATGCTTTCCAAAACATTCTGTTGCTCACAGTGTCTACCTTGACCCCATGACATCTCTGCAACATATATTTCCATCCTTATGCCGTAGTCTACAAAAAGAAACCAAATAAGTCACTTGTCCATGGCTACTCAACTCTTCAGAATTGGAACTGGGCCCCCATTAGTTCTTTTTTCTTTCAAGTTTTTTTTTAAATTCTAGTTAGTTAACATATAAAGTAATATTGGTTTCAGGAGTAGACTTTAGTGATTCATCACTTACATACAACACCCAGTGCTCATCACAACAAGTACCCTCCTTAACACCCATTAGTTCTTTTTTCTCTTTTTTTTTAACTCTTTTTCAGAGAGTGAGCGGGGCACAGCAGGATCTGCCTCAGATACACTGACCTTTAACAGGTGTACCACCACCCCAACACTTTTCCTCATGTCAAAACCAGGAAGAAACACCAGGACCCAGGAGCAATATTACTATTTAATAAATTCTCTTTTCTCCCCATAGATTATTTACTATTATGATGCTTTTCCCTTGCCTAACTCTCCCAGACTGGTCACTTCTCCCAGATCCCTCTCTTACGCATAGTCTGAATATACTTAGGACAGCAGATATGAGCTTTGATTTGTCAAAATTAGCTCTGAGGTGTGTTATAAGAAATTGGCTATGAAAAGAATTAAAATATCAAAACTGGTGAATGATTTGCACTTTATAAATCAGGGAAGATGTGCTACATTCCTACTACTTGTAGCTGAACACTTTCTCGAGCAGGAGGGGAAAGAAGTATCATGCATCTGGGAAAAACCAGTGGAAAGCTGGCATTTGACTTATTGAGAGGTGTCAGAGAGAAAATTTGAAGACTGCTAGCATAGAACATGCTACCTTAAACATTTGCCTAAGCAGAATATAATGAAGAAAGCATGCAGGCTGATGATCAAAAATAGGAACTACATATGTGCATTCTTGAAAAAAAATATAATATAAGCCCTTTATAGTGCTTGTTTTTGAGGTCAAAACTTAAATCCAGCTTCTGTGGGCAGGAAAAACACCAACATTTACTGAACACAAACCCTGGTCAGCCACCATGCTTGGTGTTTTCAGACACATAATCAATTCTCACACATCAGGCTTAGTTAGCTTCATTTTTCCAGTGAGAAAATTCAGAGTTTAGAAATCTAGGTAAAATCTGCCTATGACCTAAATTAGTAAATGACACAGATTTTGAACCATTGTGCACCCAAAGTCACGTTTGTTCCACAACATACCTATGCTCTCTTAGACTTCTTATTCAATATACTTAAAAGGTTGAAGGTCAGAAGCCTTGATGGAGAGAGTTAGGTCTATTCCCACCAATATGTAGGGTCTTGGAGCTCCGCCCCCCCGGAAGGTGCCCAATTGGGATGCACTATAGGCAAATTGGCAGGGTTCCATCAAGAGTCCCCAAGTAAGGATTAGAGATACCAAATGTAGTCATATTTCAGAACACATGATTGGGCCCATTCTGCCCTTCCAAGTCCAGGTGCTCTTCTTAATAATTATTTTGTTTCATCTATTATTTTGGGTCATAAGTGAATTTAATTGAAAGTTAAATAACTTTTTTTCACTAATATGCTTATATATGGCAAAGACTCAATTTATAGTTTATTATTATATTCCTTTTTAACCCTGTACATAAATCTAGATGTTTAGTTTTACATTTTGAACAAAGCGCAAACATTGACAAAGTACTATTTACCATGTAAATTTCCAACTTTGGTATAGTTTCTGTTAGAGAACATAAATCCTGTTTTAGAACATGAGCTCATCCTTTTAGTGAGAATGGCTCCTTAGAAAAAATATCCAAAGGAAACCAAAGGGAAAAATGAAACCAAACATTTCTTTCACCCCAAAAGGCCACAGACTCGAAGTTGATAACAGGAAGCACTTTTTATAATGTGAATGTATCTAGCGGTTTCCATTTCAGAGGGTTTATGTGAGTTTCCAATTCCATTAAAATGAGAAACAGAATTGCTTAGAGGGAGAAAGAACCAGAAGCTATTGCCACTCTCTTGAAAAAAAATGAGAGAGAATGACACCCATAAATTGATTAATTCTTTGATTCATAGGAAATTTAACATAACCTGCTTAAATATGGGCCTCATCAAGTCTTCATTAAAATTTATCTAATGTAAGCAAATTTGAATTTGTTTAAAACTCTCTCTGCATGAACAATTTTTCACCCATGTGATATTTTATTTTAAAAATCTAACACAGCTCTGATCAACTATCTCAAAGAAATCCACAGGCATTAAATGCTCATCAGGCAGCCCAACCGATTCTATGAAAGTCACATACCTGTTAATATGCTGACATCATCTCCTGAGAGCCTCCTGTGCATAGTCCCCTGTATTTAGAGTCCCATCAGCATACTTTTAAAATATTTACCTCCAAATATGGTTAAAATATAAAAACACATAAAAGGAAAAGCTCAATTTTTAGTAGAATTAACCTGTTAAAAAATGGGAATTGCTTCATAGGAAGAGAGGTTAGATGATGGTGACCAAGAAGCCAAGAGAGATGGGAAGTAATTAGAAAGCCACATTGGTTGGGAAAGGATCTTCTCCTTCTCCTCCCCTTCCTCCTCTTTCTTCTTTTTTTTTTTTTTAAAGATTTTATTTTATTTATTTGAGAGAGAGAGAGAGCATGCACATGAGCAGAGGGAGAGGGACAAGCTGACTCCACACTGAGCCCAGAGCCCAACATGCGGCGCGATCCCATGATCCTGAGATCATGACCTGAGCTGAAATCAAGAGTTGGCCACTTACCCAGGCACCCCCTCCTTCTTCTTTTTTAAATATGGTAGATACTTGAGATCTCTTATAGGATAAAGATCCCAATGAGACAAAAAAGCTGAAGAGAACAGGAGAAATGGATGATAATTGAAGCAGATTCAATGTAGCAAAATGGCAGACAATTAACATTAGCCACAAGTATGAGAAGAGATGGTATAGGAAAGGGTTCAAGGGATACTGGTACAAAATAAAGATGGGGTGGAAGATCAGAGAGCTCAACAAAAATAAAAAAGAGAAGGAAGGAAGACTTCCTCTCATTTTTTCATCTCTGCTTTAAAGTAGGCTTTCTCTGATCCCCAGAGTCATGATTCATTCATTCATTTATTCACTGACTAGGTATTTATTCAGGGCTCACTACGTGTCAGAGACTGTTTTGGCACTGGAGCCAGAAGCAGTAAACAAGTGAAATCAAATACTTGCTCTTAAGGAGCTTATATTGTATGTAGGGAGAAAAGCAATAAACAAACAAACAAACAAAATATATATATATATTTGTGCAGAGTCCAAAATCTTAACCTCTTTCCTCTACTCCCCATCCAGTTCATCTCTCCACATCCTCAACTACAGCATATCGTTAACCCCAGCATCTTAAACTTAAAAAATAAATAAAAATTTAAAAAGATTCAGCCCAAACCTTGCCTACAGATAAGCAGGCCTGACTCTGACTGACATAACAGCTTCCCCAAGTTTTGTCTTGGTTCTAAAGGCTCATTTTAGTAAAAAGACAACAGTGGAGACAGAGGAGGAAAGGGAGAGAAAGTCAACAAGAATTTCCACTCAGATGCTCCTTACCCAGGTACTCACGTTCACTGAAGCAATTATCTATTGCTCGCCTACTTTGTGAAGGCCAAATGTTAGGGTTTGCAGGGACTATGAGGATGAGTAAATCCTCAAGGAAATTATGTAATAGTTAATACTTATTGAGCACTTTCTATATGTCAGCCACTTTAAGTGCTTCACAAGATTTATCTCATTTAAGGCTCATGTTAGCCTTGTGAGGTAGGTGATAATATATCCATTTTGAGGTGAGAAAATGAAATCCTGAAGAGATCAAGAAATGTGCCCAAGGTAGCAAGGTAACAAGTGCTATTAATTTGACTCCAGAGCTCATGTGCTGAACTACTCTGCCTCCCCAATTTTACTAGTTTCCTTGGGCTGCCATAACAAAGTACCACAAAAGAGTGGCTTAAAATAACAGAAATGTATTGTCTCATAATTCTGGAGGCTAGATACCTGAACACAAGGTGCCAGCAGTGCCGGGCTCCCTCTGAAAATGGTAGGGGATGTCTTCCTTGCCTCTTTCTAGCTTCTGGTGGTTTGTCAGCAATCTTTGGGGTTCCTTGACTTGCAGCTACATACTCCAATCTCTTTCTTCATGTGCTTCCCATGTGTCTCTATATTTGACTGTCTTCTTACAACACCAATCATACTGGATTAGGGGCCCATGATACTCCAGTGTGACCTCATACTAATTATATCTACGACAACCATATTTCTGAAGAAGGTCACATTCTGAGGTTCTGGAGTTAGGATTTCAATATATCCTTTTTGAGGGGAACATAATTCAACCCATAATGCCAATGATATGGAGATAGAATGGATAGTATATGAAAATAGAATGGACATAGTATACAGAAATAGAATGGATATAGTAAATGGAAATAGAATGGATATAGTAAATGGAAATAGAATGGA